>NC_056745.1:1256639003-1256749003 GCF_019279795.1 Protopterus annectens
AGTGGAATAATCATCCTAGAATGCAATGAGGGGTCCACTCTTGCTTTCTGGTTCTTGTTGAGTTATATGGGCCTACTGGCTGTAATTAGTTTTCTTATGGCCTTTTTGTCTAGAAATCTGCCTGATAGCTTTAATGAAGCCAAGTATATCACCTTCAGCATGTTAGTCTTCCTCAGTGTCTGGTTATCATTCATACCAGCTTACCTGAGCACCAAAGGGAAGTTCCTGGTAGCTGTAGAAATATTTGCAATAATATCATCCAGTGCAGGCATGCTTATCTGTATTTTCATTCCCAAGTGCGTAATTATTGTGTTTAGGCCAGACAATAACAGCAGAGACTATCTAATGAGAAAAGGTAATAACATAAAATAATGTATAATTAAATGTTGTCATTTATATGTCAAGTATAATGCATTTAACCATTTTAGAAATTCACTTAAAATGTTTGACTAGATGGCAATTAATATTAAATTGTATATATGTAGCAGATTTGATTTCAATTTCTCTCTCTCTTACCTCAGTACTGTTGAATTAACATTTCAGAGCAAGAAGTGATTTTAATTTAAGAAACCAAATAATATAGCTAGCTGCAAGAATCTCAGAAGACTGTCTCTGGATTATGATCAATTAAAACTGACTTGAATATTTTCTCCATTGCCAGCTAAGTCATGTTCCCTTTAAGACATTAATACTAGCAATTAATATTATTAATCAAAGCTTATGCTCTATAATAACTGGTTATTATACAGTCATATATAATATAATGAATGTAGTGTTTTTTTTATCATAAACTTTCAAAAGTAGTTATCACTTACTCTCATTCGTAGTTATCCCTTACTCTCATTCTAATAAACAAATGAATAAATCTATATAGCTTACCATATTGCACTTCATTTTATTGATGCGGTTTCATTGAAATTAACTTTCAAAGGTATTGTTACACTATGAGACCAGTAGAGGAAACTTCTCTTTATAAAACTCATAATATGGCCAAATTAATTTCCTAGTGGTTTGACAACTGTACACAGTTATTAGACTACAAGCCTGTAACTGTATAAATAAATTAAATAAATTACTGAAGTAAAACTGTATTTATTTTTGCATGAGCTCAAAACATATCAGATTGTACTATCTCTTAGCATGATCTCCAAGATCTTATTGTGTTTTACTTACTCAAAGCTGTCCTTAACTCAGGGATATTTACTCAGTATTTTCAACTTTGTTTAATGCTGCCATACATTTTTATTACAAAACTATTACTGGTTCTACAGGCTGTTTCTAATCCGGGGTACTGTATATGTAGAGTCTGGATATTCTCCTTTATTCTACATATGTTTTATCCAGATGTCCCACTTTCCTCCTACATACGAAAGAATTGAATTAGTGATCTCAAAAATTCCTGCAGCAATTAATTTCATGTGTGAGTGAATGCCTAGTTTTGTGTTTTCTAACAGACTGGCATCATATCCTGGAATAGTTTTTATGCTGGATAGGACACAGTTTCCATATTACCACAAATCAGATTAGGCATTTAATCAAAGAACAAATTAACTATTAGTATTAATATTAATATTGTAGAAATAATACTACTAGTATCAGTAGTGATCATATCAGTATTAATATTAATACTATAGACATAGTACTAGTAGTATTAGTGGTGCTACTATTAATATTAATCTTAGTACTGTAGATATAGTACTATTAGTATTAGTAGTGATATTATTACATTAGCAGAACAAAGTACTATTTTGTTATTACTAAAATATAGGAAAAATACTAAACAAAGGTGGTATTTTCTTAGATTATTTTTTTCTTACATACATACATAAATGCATATAACATTCTTTGATTTTATAAATAAAAACTCTTTGGACAAAAATTGTTAAAAGCCTACTAGAGAACAGAGTATACTTTGCCTGGTCTTAACAAACTTCGCATCTGTATGTACAATCCCAATGTATCTCCTTCCCTAGGCAAGTCATATCAGAAACCAAATTTCCAAAATGTCAGAAACAAATATCACAGCATTCAAAGACTTCAAATGTACAAATATTTTACAATTCTATGATAAAGTCTCTAAATTTGAGTATAACAGTATTGCCCATAATGCTGATACAGCAAGGAGTTATGCAAAAAAGTTCAACTTACACCTGGAAATTTTTAAATTGTTAATCCCAGCTAGACCCTAGCAAGTGGTAAGGTCTAAAACCAAGCCAGTGTGGTGGTCAGCAGGCAAGCACTGGTGGACCCAATCCTCAGCCTCTTCATCCTGAGCATAGTAACTAGCTTTGTTCTAAATGTTTTGGGATGCCAAAACACAAGGATGGCCCCCCTATAGACCTATCACCCCAATGAATCTTGCCTGCAAAGCCATGGAATGTCTTATAACTGACCTAATTAATTATAGTATCAAATTCTTATCAGAATAAAAATAGCAAAGGAGCCAAGGTACTGGGAATAAATAACTAGAGAGGGAAAGGTAATAGAATGGGAAGATGACAAAAATTATTTGGACTGCAGGTTATGCCTTCCCTATCAAGAACTGATATCAGAGTATAGGCAAAGAGAAAGAAATGGGTGGTTTCTAAATAAAAGAGCAGCAGTGGTAGAGTTTTTAGTAGGATCTAGAATAGAAGCTACTGTTAAAAAAAGAATAATTAATAAATCATACACAATATTGCATAATAACTATAAGAGTCAATCAGAGGATGTTAGAAAAGATTGGAAAGAGAAATTGGATAAGCAATTCAGAATCAGAAAGAAGCAATGGAGATATGTGTTTATCTCCCAAGCAACAAAATCTAGAAGATTTAGGATTTTTACTTGGAAATGTTTACATAGATATTTTTATACCCCAAGTAGACACCAGAAAAATTTTCCTCAGGTAGACAGAAAATGTTGGAAGTGTGATGATGTGAAATAGGTAATTTGGAACATATTTTCTGGAAGTGTAATGAGTTGGCAGACTTTAAAGATTCCCTGCAGACTACTCTGTCAGAGATACTGGGTGAGCAAATTGGTGTTACTAGGGAAATTATTTTTCTGAGATATGATACAGAATCCGAATTGCCTAGACATAGTAAGGCCTTGCCGAGTTTAATTATGGTGGCTGCCAAAAGAGCAGTTAATAGAAATTGCAAGTTAAAGTCTAAACCAGCTGTACTAGAAATAGTAAATATAGAACCAGAGATAAAATGACTGGAATTGGGATCTTTAAAAAAGGGTAGGAGCAAATTACATAGGAAAAATAGGAACTGTGGGAACAACACATACAAGTGAGGAATAAGATTTAAAAGAAGGCAGGATTTGAATGAGCTATGTAATGTTTGTCTAACAATGATTGAGTAAATTATAAGTGATGTATAATGTTTGCAACTAAAATACTTGCAGCTGGGACTATGTCAATATAGTTTGTTTTCATTTATAAAAATGAATGCATGCCTATGTCATAAGTGATAATTTAATAAAGATGTTTCTTGTTAAAAAAATAAATCCTATCAGAGTTGACCCCCCCAACAGTTTGGCATTGTCAAGGTAGTTATTGTATAATGAATTTAGTGAACTTGTTTGAGAGGGTTACTCAGGCTATAGACTGTGGACAAGCTGTCCAAACACCATACCTTGACTTCAAGAAGACATTTAATACCACATGCAAATAAAATAAGTAAGCTGAAAGAATTGCAAATTGACCCAAAATGTAGTTAGGTGGATAACCAACTAGATCAATGACAGGACTCACAGAGTAAGAGTTGGGGATGCATCCTTTGAGAGAAAGAAGATGACCAGTGAAGCCCTACAGAGTCCTGTGCTGGGGTATCTGCTGTTTGGCATCTACTGCTGAGATTTGTACTTATCCAACAAGGATCTTTGTTTAACAAAGTTCACAAATGATTGTAAGCTGGAAGCCATTGTCAAGTCCCTGTCTGACATACATGCCCTCCAGCTGGAGCTTATACTTGAAAATAGTTGGTATACTTAAATGGGCTCAAGCTCACTGCCAAAAGGTGCAACATTATAGCGCCCACAAGCTGCAGATTATAGCACAGATAACACACCACTTCAAAATGAAAAGCTCAAGAGACACATGGACAGTTGGGTGGACAGATCCCTCCCATTTCATCATCATGTTGCAGTGATGGTTGGGACATCCTTTTGCCTTGCACAGCTCACATTCTTGTACTCTGCATTGATTAGACCCATCATTGAGTACAAAATCCCCTTTGCAGTGAACCTTACCAAGCATATAATGCAATTTGAAAAAGCCCAGAGGTAAAAACATCAGGAGGCCTTAGACTGGAGGCTTCGTGAAAAGAGAGGCGAGGCCTTAGGGTGAATACAGACAAGGCAGAAATGATCTTGTGGCTCAGTTACCATGTAACTCCTATAATTATATAAAATAAAGCTTCTCATACTAGTCAGTTACATGGAAATTCACAAAAGAACATGTGATGTTTTGATATAAGGTCTGGAGTGTTCTGCCTGCAATACAAGTATAGTAAACATAGGAGTTCCTTAAGGCTCAGTCCTTATTGTTCTACTATTCTTTTTCTGAATTACATCTCTCGTAACTTACCAAAATTAAAAATAATTCTGCACACTGATGACAACCTTCTCCTAGAGGCTTACAAAACCCTCTGGATACTACAACAAACAACTCCCTGTCAATTTACAGAGCTTTGCAGGTGATCACAAGACAACAGTCAACAGCACCAAAATAAATATCATGCTTTTCTTCACAGCAAAGCAGCTGGTAACTCCTTCCTCCCTTACACGTGACAGATTTAAAAGCAAATATTATTCCAAATGTAACGCAACAAAAGTATTTTTGTGGAGTGGGGGTTGGCTTGGCTTAACATGGCCTGCAAGGGCAGCTACGCTAGTACTTACCTATGAACCTGTGAATCTATGAATTCTTGGCCCCTTACTATGAAAGTATTAAAACAAAGATAACATTGCTATCACCTCTTATCACCAAGTGGAAGGATGACTATAGTCAAAAATGTACTAATACCTAAGCTTGAACATACCCTTTTACTTGTTTACTTCAGTCTACTAAAACACTCAAACAATTCAATTTGCTGAAACTAAAATACTTAGAATTGCTCTGCAGATTCAAACTGCTACCATTGTACCATATGTGAAAAAGCTCACTGTCTGCCAATAGCTAACAAAGCCACCTTTTACTTCAATCCACCAATTTTCAAAACTCTACACATCTCAAATAATTATTCCAAATCAGAGAACAAACTTACTCTCTTCAAAACAGTAAAAAAAGTTCAATCACATAAGCCAGACCTAGATTCAAACTAGTCATAGGAGAAAATGGCCTGTCCAGAAAAGTACCAGCTGCATGGAACCATCTGCTTACTAACATAAAAAACACAGGAATACTTTGAATATTCAAAACAAAACAACAAAAAAGCAGCACTTGCAAGATGAATCTAAGTGCAACTATTTTGTTTGCACTGGCTAGTTCTACAGCTTATGATGGCAGGTTGCAAATGTAGTAACATTTATTGTTGCACATAATGTAAATATTTCTGCTCACCAATCTTAGGTTCATAGGTTCATAGGTGTTTACTAGGTTAATCACCACAAGGGTCTTTTTAAGCCTAGCCATGCATTTCAAATATCTGACAAGTTCTGATAACCTTGATAAGTGTAAGCAGGGGCTTGGGAGATGAAACATGTACAAGCTAGGGCTTGGGAGATGAACTATTTACAAGTTGCCCGTGTCCATTAGAGACATAGGTGCCAAACCAGAGATGAATTTCCTGTTCCCTATCCAATTGTCCAGGTTGCACTTGAATTGGGTTAGGGAGGAACTCTGCTTCACATGGATGGGGAGCCTCTTCCAGAGAGATGGGGTAATCCCTGGGATGCATACCTGTCTCTCCAGCAGGTCCTATTTATATCACAGGCAAGGTTTAATCCTTTAGAATGGGTAATTCTGATACTGTTTGTTTTGCAGATAAGGAGGAGGTCCATCATAGTGGGGTCTGACAATGCCCTGTATGTCAGGCATAGATCTCCCCTCAAAAGCCTATAGGAGACAGAATACAGGGATAGAGTCTCGAGGTGGTCTGCATAGGACATTTTATTTAAACCCTGTATTCTTTTAGTGAGGAACCTCTGTGGACCTTCCAATTGTTGGATTTTCCTGGTTAGGTACAAACCAAAGGGGGCATTATACTCAATGATAGGTCTGATGAATGCCAAATACAGTGAAACAATGACTTCCTTGGACTTAGATGTCATACCTTTGTTTATAAATTGCACAACATAGAATGATTTCCTCACTACTATAGACACATGATGGTCAAAGGCTGGATTGCTATCTATGTGTGTCCTTAAGTTCCTGACTACTGGGTCAACTCTAAAGGTGTGTTGTCAATATGTTAGTTACCAGGAGTGAATGACTTCCCGAAGGATACTATTATGCATTTCTTGGTATTTAGTTTTAGTCCATGGCTCTGACACCAGTTGTTTGTCTGGTCAACCCCTCCTGGAGAACATTTTTGTCAGTGTGGGATTCAATGACAGCTCCTAATTTGCAAACATCTGCAAATTTAGTTGCCAGAGACCACTGATGTTGGCTTTGAGTTCAGAGACGTAAATGCCAAAAAGGAGTTGTCCAAGGACTGATTACTGAGGGATTCCACTTGTGACTGGCCTCTTTGTAGAGGTGGACTCTCCAGTTCTAACTTCCTGGGTTCTGTCTATGAGCCAGTTGGCTATCTACCAGGTTACATATGAGTTTGTACCTAACCTCTTGAGTTTGTCAACAATGCCAGAGTGGGGTATTGTGTCACACCTAGGCCAGGTCAGGGTAGGCAGTGTGAACTATTTTGCCCTCATCCATTGATTTGTTGACCTTCTCAAAGAAGTCATCCAGGTTCAGTAGGCATAATCTACCCTTGATGAAATCAAACTGGGTCGGGTCCATTGCTTGGAGGGTTACTATATCACTATTGATCATTTCCATGACAATTCTTTCCATGGCTTTACATATAAGACTAGTGAGACTTAAGGGTCTGTAGTTTCCCCAGTCTGTACTTGTAAGTGCATGCTGATTACTATTCTTCTGTGATAATTGCACTGTAAGTTAATTTTTCACTACATGCTTCTGTAATAATTTTACTGTAAGTTAAGCAATTTTACCAGAGCACTATCTGGCTTGTCTACTGCCTGGTGCCTGTTCACAATGTAGTAGTGCCCCAGCCCCTCAGCTCTTTAAGTGAAAAGAAAAAAAAAACTTCAGCTTGCTCTCTAGCAAACCAACCAATTAGGTTCATAGGTTCATAGGTTGGTACAAGGCTATCAGCCATAGGGCCTATACAAGCCTAGCCATAACAATTCTCTGGCTATTTCTTCCCACAATATTTACTTCCCTGGACCCCTGTCTAGCAGGGTGACTGACATGATCCCCGGGCTGAATTTCCTTTCTCTCATCCAATCATCAAGATTCTTTTTGAAGAGGGCCAAAGAGGCGCTCTGCTTGACATGTATGGGCAGTCTATGGAGTCTCTGGGTCAGGAAACTATCCCTCCAGCATGTTTTGTTTATTGTGATGACAAGGTTTAGATCCCTGGAGCATGCGGCTCTGAGGGATTGGGATTTCTTTAAGTGTAACATGTCCAACAGCTCTGGGTTTGACATGGCCTTGTATATTAAGCAGAGATCGCCTCGGAGTAGACGATATGCGACAGAGTATAGCTGCAGTTTTTTAAGGTGGTCAGCATAGGGTATCTGCTTTAGGCCTGTGATTCTTTTAGTGAGGTATTTCTGTGGCCTTTCTAGTTGTTGCAGATGTCTTGAGAGGTACATACCAAATGGGACGTTGCATTCTATAATGGGTCTAATGAGGGATGAGTACAGTGGGACAATGACCTCCTTTTTTTCTGGATGAAAAGCCCTTAGTGATAAGGTGTGCCACATAGAAAGATTTCCTGACTGTTGTGGTGATGTGGTTATTGATGGTGAGACCACTGTCCATCTGTGTCCCTAAGTCTCTTATCACACTTTCGGTGTTTAGTGTACTGTCACCAATGTGGTAATTCATGGGTATATGTTTTTTTAGCAAAGGGGATAACTATCCATTTCTTGGCATCGAGCTTGAGCCCATGGCTCTGGCACCAAGCATCTGTTTCTGTAAGACCCTTTTGTACAGTATCCACATCATCTGGGGATTCAGTAATGGCTCCCAGTTTGCAGTCATCTGTGAACTTTGTTAGCCAGAGTCCCTTGGTGTTGGCCTGTACTTCAGAGAAGTAGATGCCAAACAAGAGAGGTCCCAGGACTGAAACCCGAGGTACTCCACTTGTTACTTGTTTGGAGCTGGATTTGGAGTCAGCTACTTTTACAGTGTGGGTTCTGTCAGTAAGCCAGTTGGCAACCCATCGAGTGACATAGGGAATAATGCCTAGCTTAGTAAGTTTATCTATGATTCCAGAGTGGGGGATGGTGTCAAAGGCTTGGCAAGGTCCAGATAGGCTGTGTGGACTGCCTTACTCTCGTCCACGACTCTGGACACTGATTTAAAGAAGTCAATCAGCTTCAGGAGACAAGATCTGCCATTCACAAACCAAAACTGGGTGGGGTCCAGTGTTTGAGGGTTGCCAATGTCTTTGTTTATAAGTGCCATAATAATACATTCCATGGCCATGCAGATCAGGCTCGTCAGACTGATTGGGCGGTAGTTCCCGAGATCCAAGGTGGATCCCCCCTTGTGGAGTGGGATAACTGTAGCTGTGCGCCACTCAGTGGGCACGAAGCCTGAGGTGAGGGTATGATTAAACATTACACTTAGGTGAGGTGCTAGTTCATTTTGTAGTTCATGTAGTACACAGCCCGGGATGTCATTTGGTCCCATGGATGCTGTATTCTTAGCTTTGGAGACTGCATTTTTTACCTGTGTGGCTGTTATTACCGGAATTTGGCAATCTTTCGTATTGAGATGGGCCATTTAGGGGGTGAGAGGGGGGTGATGTTGGCACTGAATCGATCTGCCAGGATATTGGCAATATCCTTGGGATCAGTATGTTTAATGCCATTCTGTTCTGAGCATTGCAATTTAGATTCTTGACATAGTTATAGAATGCCTTGTGGTTGTCTTTGGAATCTTTGTCAGTTTTATTTTTGTAACTAGCTTTGGAGGATTTTATGAGGGAGCTCAGCTTTTTACTGAGGCATGTAAAGGAGTTTTTTGCATTCTGGGAGTTTCCTCTTTTCTGCAACAGTTTCTTCCTTTTGTTGTAAAGTTTGTTTATGGCAGGGGACCACCAGATTGGCTTCCTTTTTTTGGAGTAGAGCATCTTGGTTCTATTTGGGATGGCACGATTCATGCATGAGTGGATGTGCTCATACAGTGCCTTAGTGTAGGACTCAGCAGTCAAACTTTCAGTTCCCGTCTGCATGGGTGCCATGAAGTCTGTAACTTCTGACTTGAGTAGCATGAAGTTGGCTTTGGAGAAGTTTTTTATGGAGGTTTCCTTACTGGGGGTGGGAGTGGGATGTGGATGTTAAGGGTGATTAGCTTATGGTCTGACCTAACCAACAAGGGGATAACCATAGGTGTGGAGCATTGATTTCCCATGTTGGTAATGACCAGGTCTAGGATATTGGAGCTCCTGGTGGGACTATGAATTAGCTGATCCAGGGCATTGGAATTTATGAATTCCAAGAACCGTTGGGCAAAGGTGTTGGTACACGAGTAGTTTTCCCAGTTAATGGCAGGGTAGTTGAAATCACCCAGTATTAGGGTGTTTGGTTGTATATTAATATTTTCCAGTATGTTTAGAAAGGTGTAGTGAGAATCTTGGGGGATCTGTAGCAAGCTATAATTTGGATTGCAGTCTTACCTAGTGTTAGTTGCACCTGGAGAATTACAGATGCAATGTGTTGGGCAACTAACCTGGTGGTGTGAATATCCTTGGTGAATATGGACACTCCTCCACCTTTAGTGTTTCGATCCTGGTTTGGTGGCTGAAAAGTGTGGTAAGAGTTGTAGCCTGGTATTGCAGGGGTGCTCTCTGGAGCCTTGAACCAGGTCTCAGTTACTGCACAGATATCGATGTTCTCCAATATTAGAAGTGCCTCGAGAGAGTGCATTTTGAGGTTTAGACTTCTAGCATTGAGTAGCATTACCTTCAGATTTTGCATGCTTGTACAGTGGTGGTTTTGTCCTTTGAACTTTGCCTAAAAAAGACACTGTAGGGGTGGCAAGAGCCTTAGCCAGTAACCTGAATCCCAGGGGCAACAGGTGCAGACCATCTCTGGCAAAGCATCATAGTCTGTCGATCATGTTGTCCCAGGCAGACAGATACTGGATCCCCTTTGAATGACACCAGAAGCTTAGCCAATTGTTGAAGTCAATTATTTTGTCCTTATATTGTGTTATCATTCTGGGTGAAGGCAGGATGCTACTCAGGGCTAGGGTCACACCTGTCTGGGCCACATGATCCGAGAGCTCTTCCATGTCTCTTTTCATGTAGCCAGGGAGGTACGTCTCAAGTCATTCACTCCAACATGGACAATGACAGAGTCATATTTCTACTTATTGTGGAGTGACTTGAGTGCATGAGTTATGTGGCAGATCCTGGTACCCGACAGGCAGCTCACTGTAATTTTCTCCTTGTTCAGCCTGGTGAGTGGGACATCAGTGTGCCTGACTACAGAGTCACCTATGACTAAAGTGTTAGGTACATTGTCTTGCCTTAGAGGCTGTTGCTGGGTGGCACACTGGTGTTGTGAGCTATGTGACACTTTGGTTGTGATCGGTGTTTGCATTTCAGCTTTGGAGGTCCTTATTGCTTGGGCAGGTTACACTTAAGGGCCTTCGCATTTGTGGATATAGTGTTGCTATGTGTGGGTGTTGGTGGTGTGAGTTTAGAAGGGCTATGTGTTGCTTGAGGTGTAGTGCGGGTGTTAACCTTCTCCTCTTGACTGTCTACCATAATCTTGGGTGGAGAGAGCTTTATTTCCAGTTTGGCTATGTAAGTGCATCTCTCACAGGTTGTAGTGTTGGGTGGTAGGAGGAGAGGGTTGTCTGTGTACATGAGGCAATTGCTGCATTGCCCCAGTATGCCCAGATTCACCAGGTGGACAGGAGAAATCAACGGAAGCTGACCCTTTGACATGCCTGGTTTGGTGCTTTTTTTTTTTTAAACTACAGGAGCTGTTTTCCCTTACCTTAGCAAGGTACTTTGCAATTATAGGCTGTTTAGTGCCTATGATTAATTTCTCCTTATTAATAAGGAGAGTTGAGTGCTTGTATCAGTTTAAGGCTTCTTAGTGCTTTCCAGCAGGTATTAGAGCAAGTGCTAGTCACAGGGATGCTTAAAGGTTAGATGAAAAAAAAATGGTTTATCCTAAACACTGCAATGAGCACTAGAGAAGTTAGATGTGAAAGTAGATAAGTTTTACCTGTCTAAAAAGTTAAGTTTTAGTGGAGAGTCACTATTTTTAAAACAGCAAGATAGATTGAAACGGGGTGATCACTCTTGTATTGTACTATAGAATACAGTAGAATGGCCAATAAATTTAAATAGTTGAAGGGGAGTGATTTCACAAAATGATAATTTTGTGCTTACTCACACAAGCCAGTGAAAGCAGAGAAGAAATGAGATGTATGGTCAAATTAACATAAGAGGCAGGCAACTAGAAAGACAGTGGGGAAAAATTTCTGCCTGACTCACAAGTGACAGAGCTGTGGTGTCTTTTGAAGTTTTAATATGCAGTTAAAAGCAAAACACAAGCAAAATGCAAGGTAAAGAAAACAAATCACAACACTCAAAATATAAAAAGGCAATAAACTAATACAAAATACAACAAATAAAAAGCAAACCACCCTTTCCCTCACAGCAAAGTGTAGCAGAGTCTGGGTGAGCCTTTCCAATAAAGCTTCCTACTTCATAAGCTGAGTCACCCCACTCTCCCAGCTCTTCAGACAAGAAAAAAAGCACTTCAGTTTCAGCTTAAACAGTAGCAAGACGATTGGTATATTTGTACCAATCAGCTTCCTGCTTCCTAATGACAATCCACAATCTCTCAGCCCTTCAAGCAAAGCACAAAAAAAAAAAAAAGAAAATGCTAATACTAACAGAGAATGAAGTGCAACTCTTTACTTCCCGATTGTGCTCTCTAACAATTTGTTACAGGAGTAATCACCCCCTTTGCCCCTCCTTATTTTTCTTCTGCATTTTAGTTCAGGTTTATTCTTTACTGTTCTCTTGTACCTGGTTTGTGGCTGAAAAAAGGTCACTGGGCCAGTCCACCTATCTTCTCATCAAATTGTAAAAAATAAATTAATAAAAATCTGAATTAATTTAAAACTAGCTAGTCCACTTGGGAGAGCTAGAGTGTGCCTGCCTACAATCTCTCCTCTTCTTGCAACAAATAGTAAAAATTAAAGGTAAAAATAATAAATATATATCAAAATAAAGCTTCTTCTACCAGTCAGTTTCATGGAAAGTCACAAAACAACACTGGGCCTGGGGTCAAAGATAAGCCTGGGAAATCATTAAGGGGCCTGTAATGTTTGTGCTAGAAAGGACCTGCTACCACAGTGAGCTAATTTGTGATTCAGAGACATGGTAGCTGTAATGAGGTAAGACCTCCTTATTGGTTAATTTGCATGTCACTGAATCACAGTTACTACTGCAATGTGCAGATAAATGCTTTATATTAATTGCTGACCTTGTGTACCACGGTAGTAAACTTCTGCTCATGTAGTCAATGGCATCTCCCCCACAGTCACTCTACCCCACACACAAATAAACACTGAAACACAAATACACACAGCAGACCTCTTACCTGTCCTGACTTTTCTTCTCCCCACCCCCTGACCACCTCAATAGTTTACATGCTGTTATAGCACATTTGTAGAATCCCATGTGGCTAGTGTTTCCCCCACCCCGATTCCCATAGTGATGTTGATGCTGTGAAGTTACTTAGGAAAATCATCATCCCTGGTGTCTAGTGATTACCCCATCCCCCATCTCCATAGTGATGTTGGTTCAGTGAAGGCACTTAAATGAATAGTTATCCCTAGAGTCTGTTGATTTCTTCCAGCCGTTATAACCTATAATGATGTCAGTGTCATGAAGGCACTTAAGTAAATAGTCATCCTTGGTGTCTAGTGACTCCTCCCACCCTCCTGACCCCCATACCATGGTCAAGAAAGTAGTTGAACAGAGCCTTTTGGCCATGTTCAATACTGTAATGTGGTGCATCTGTTTGTGCTGATCTAAACAGCAGAGTGATTTCTTGAATTGCTGAGCAGGTACATGTATTCCTGGAGGTGTGTCCGGGGGTGAGAGAGAGAGAGAGAGAGAGAGAGAGCGAGCACATAGCTAATTAGCATATGCCTCCCCCTCAGACAACTTCATTAGCATTCAGCATGGCTGCAGAACCAGCCCTATATGGTGCCACACATCTTTGTGCTAGAGCACTATGCAGCACCCTGTCAGGGTGGTTGATGAATAGCAAAAAGGCACTCTGATGTGTACACAGAGGTCTTGGAAACTCTGTTCTCTGAAATTACAAAGAGGTGAAAAAATACTTTTTAATCCCTGTAGAAGACTTCAATGTTCCTACATATCCCCACATACATATGTATATAGTTACTCCAAAGATGTACCTGGTTTGAAGAAAAGTGTTCTGAATCCTGAACAAGTTTTGAGAATGGAGATTTAAACAAACTAGACCAATGTAATTTTGTAAAACAGAAAAGTATGCAAATTATATGACACCTCATGAGAAAAGAGCAAATTAGATCAGCCATCCCCCCAACCCACCAGGCACTACCTTTTAGAAAACATTTACCTTATGGAAATGTAAGGAAAGGTATACCAGAACCAAATCTGTAATGCATAATATAAAACAGTTTGTTTAGTAAAAATGTCAATTGTCAATGCTGAATGTTGGTTTGTATAGCAATGGCAATATTTATTATTATTATTATTATTTATGTATTTTACATTTGTTGACTGGGATTGTCTGACTGAGCTGAGCAGCTCTTTTTCAGCGAAGGCCCAGGGAGAAAAGCTCCACAATACTGCAATGTATTATATACATTAGGTTTATATTTGAAAGACAGATGACTAGATAAAATAGTATTTACAGAGAATATCTGGCACAGATGACAATCAGGCAAATACAATGTTCAGTAATTCACTACAGAAGATATTCAACCTAAAGCAAATAATCAAATATCACAATCTTATTTTTCGACTGTTATAGTGTTATATAGTGGTAGTAAATATGCAGGCTAGAGACATTTATAATATAACAGACCTAACAATGGTGGTATACCAAGGGCCATAGTTTGACTGTCTTGGGTTAAGGTGGTTGTGTCCAGAGGCAGGACCATTGAGACTTTAGATATTCTTCTGCTGCAGCTTTAAATAGATTAATATTTTTAAGGGACCTGATTTCATGTGGGAGTTTGTTCCATGATATAGAAGGATGGTAGCTGTAGAGGTTTTCACCAGGTTTGGTCCTGGGTTTGTATATTTGTAGCAGGTCTTGGTCAGAGCTGCCTAGTGGCCAGGTGGGTTGTAATATGAGATGAGAGGAGATAGGCTGGGACAGTAAGATTTGTGGTAAAGGATTGAGTACACTATTAGGAGTTGAGAGAGAAGTAGCTGGTAGGGAAACTCAAGCCAGTTTAGGTGTTTTAGGGAAAGACAATGGTGAGATTTATAGGGTTGATGTCCGGCAAATCTAGCTATCTTGTTGTAAGTTGTCTCTAATTTGGCAGGTAATGTAGAGTTTAGATTTGTAAGAATTTGAGAGCTATACAATAGGCTAGGTAGAAGGTAGGCATGAGAGAGAGTAATTTTAGCTTTATTAGTGATGAACCTTTTGTTTCGATACAGGAGCCCAAGTTTTTGATGTGTTTTTTTATACTGTTGTTTATATGCAAATCAAACTTAAGTTGATCATCAATTATGACTCCTAAAGGTTTTGTGTTAATTTCAACAGTGATGGAGGTGTTATCTAGGGATAGTATGGAAAAATTGGTTTTGAGGTGAGTGAGGTTTTTAGGAAGAAAGAGAAGTTTTGTTTTTTGGGGGTTAAGAATAAGCTGGTTTTGAGAGCCAGGCTTCAAGTGAGTTAAAGGATTCTTGGGTAGCAGAGATACGATTAGAGGGAGTATCAGAGAAGGTGATGACTCTAGAGTTATCTGCATATTGCATGAGGGAAGACTGGGGCAGGTGGTATAGAGCAGATTAGTGAAGATGTTAAAGAGTAGTGGGCCAAGGATGCATCCTTGTGGGACACCCATTTTTACAGGGAGAGGAAGAGAGAGAGCTGGGAGCTTTCTCACTGATTGCTTACGCTCAGAGAGATAGTTGGAAAACCATGCAACAGTAGTAGTGGAGAAGCTGAAGTAAGACAGTTTGGTTAGAAGGAGAGCATGGGAGACAGTATCAAAGGCTTTGGAGAGGTCAAGGAAAAGACAAGAGACAAGTTTCTTGTTGTCTCTTGCCAAAGAGATGATATGGACGAAGGATAATAGGGCAGTTGTAGTACTATGCTGTGGGTGGAAGCCATGATGGGTCAGAGTAAGCAAGTTTTCTTGAAGTAAGTGTTGCATGACTTGCTTGTGAATGCATTTTTCTAATATTTTTCAGAGAGGTGAGAGTATGGCGATAGGTCTAAAGTTGGAAATGTCGGTGAAGTTACCTCTTTTATATATGCGTAAAGTATAGAATTCTTCCCAGATGGAGGAGACTTTAGATTTATTAGCATATAGTGGAAAGAAAGCCTGGTAAAATATGTAATTTATATTTTCTACTTTACAATATTGTAGCTGATTTTAAAAATATATAATGGCAGAGTGAGGCAAGATACAGTTTGTTTGTTTGTCTTTCGGCTTTTTCCCGGTAAGGGGTTGCCACAGCGGAACTCCGGTCCGCTAATGATTGGCAGTAGATTTTTTTTTATGAAATGCCGAGGTGCCAGCTCGATGCCCAACCTTCAATGAAGGCATGATACAGTATCAGTACTTATTTATTTGTTATGATTAAACAATGATGTTGTAGAAAAGTACTTTATGAACACACACACACACACACACATATGTGCTAAAACACTAAACTGCTGCCATAACTGAATTCGTAGCGGATTTGATTTGGTTTAATTCTGAAATGAGATGCCCTTTATTGTGCAATTGATGACCACTGTACTCAGTTTAATACTGCCATGTGATGTCTTACCATGCATGACTGATTTTCTATCTCATTGAATTTGGCTAAATGCTACAATGGATGTTCTATATAATATAATTACATTTTGTATGCATTAAAATCAACAATGATTTATCTGGTACAACAGACTAAGAACTAAAATGGTTAACAGATAAGATGAAGAAATACATAAAAAATGCTCCTGAGATGGATCAATGATGACACACAGGATTATAAAAAATCAACACAGATGTACATTGGTACTTAGCACATAAAGAAAAATGTTGAATACAAACAACTATCATAATGAACAGCATGGGCCTGAAGATGTAAAAGACAAAAACAGGCAAGAGATGGATGATAAACTCAAATATTTAAATGAGGAGGGTACAAGAAAGTCATATTTATAACAAAATACCAAAATACAGTAAAAGATAAACATCTTCAGACAAGAGACAGAACTTTAGCATATTAATGATGGAATGCTTTTGCTGTTTTGAATCTGTTTCATTAAGTACTCTGTTTTTATTAAATGCTTAGAAAAGCAATTGTTTGTTCTATTTCTGTTACTTTCATCCTCTTATGTGTCTATCTAAACTAGCAATAAATGAAATATTTCAAAAAATGATTCTATATATATAGATACTTTTCCAATTTTCTATGATCTCTGCTTCTGCATGGCATTCTCCTGACTCCTATTTTGTTTGCATCTAATAAACAAGTAAGGCAAAAACAGTCAATCATGAGTAACTATCTTAAAAAGAGGGGATCAGTACCTTACATACACACTGGTTATGTGACATAACTCAATGTATATCTCTATAGGGATCAGTGCATGACAAGACACACCAATAAATTTAAAAATTGTGTAGATAAATTATATGCACTTTATTAAATTTCCTTGTATATGTGCTACCATGCTTCAAGCTAATGCTTCTGTGCATGCAGTCACACTGATTAGCTCTGCCATAGCATATGGATTTGCAGTCATGAATGAGCAGTTTTCCTTTGTACTTCTTTTCACAAACCTCTGGTAATTTGTCCCAAGGATTTATAGTTCTGTTGCCGTATACAAGTATTATCTTATTTACCCCTGGTAATTTAGCAGTTTATCGCAGGAATTATATGCTTCTGTCAAATACAATTTGTACCTTCTTGTGGAAATAACAATAACACAATCAGGTTGTCCATCTTCTTTAAATATATATATATATATATATATATATATATAGAGAGAGAGAGAGAGAGAGAGAGATACAGATAAATAGATATAAAGATTAGTTATATATATATATATATATATATATATATATATATATATATATATATATATATATATATATATATATAGATATAAATATATGTATAGATATATAAATATATAGATATATAGATATATAGATACATAGCTATTGCTATATAGATATAGTAGCCCATGAAAAGAAGACAAAAATAGCATTGATCATTGAAATTGCTACACCCAGTGATTACAGTGCCTGGGATTCAGCAAGCAGCCGTGAAGGAATAAGTTATTCCTGCATGGCAGGGACTGTTCCTGTTCAGCACGGCAGCACGCCATGCATATTTATGAAGGTACACTGCCATGCTCTAAAACGGATATGGTTCCATGTACGAGCACAAGGGGTGTGTCTGAGAGCAGACCTCTCACTATATACATGCCCCCTGCACTCCAGAATTGCCTTTCAGCAATTTAAACGAGTGAGAATGCTCATATTACCCCCAACCCATCAGGATAACAAATCTGGTCAAAGGCATAAGGGACAATCATCCCTACCAAGCCAAAAGATGTTAGGATAACACAGGTAGAATAAACACATAGCACACACCTCCAAACCCGTTAGAGTAAAGAATGTGGACAAACCCAAAAGGGACAATTGTCCCACAAAGCAGAAAGTTGATAAAATAGGTTCAGCATTAGCAGTGATATTCTGAAGGGTACAGATAAAATAACACAACAAAAATTATTTTTTTTTTATAAATGCGATAAAGTTTAAGCGTAACTGCACAGGTGTGCCGGTTGCTTAGCTACGCTTAGTCCAACTTAAACAGCACAAGACGTTAAATAGCAAGAGACATCCAACATGAGCTGTATTGCAATAGTGTAATGGTTAGAGTGTACACTTTGCAAGCAACCATTCCTGGTCCACTGTAACTAATTTGCATTTTACATGTGAAAGCAGTACATAAACATTTTTTTTTTATTATTAGCTACTAAATAACATATTTGTTAACCGGAATACTGCATTAGGTCCAGATGTGAGGTGTCAGTTTAATAATGTTATGAAACCCCCATATAAACACAAGTGCCCCATACAGTATAGTTATACATGAATAAATGTAATGAAAGCACATTGGGGGATGTCAGGGACAGTAAACAAAGTTATAATATATAATGAATGATGAATCAATGCCATACAGCAGATAGTCTATAAAATGAAAAATAAGCAATGCTAAGCATTGCATAGCTCTGATTACCAGGTGTAAACATTGTGTAAATATGATTGCTAAGCAATGAGTAGCCCAGCTAAGTGGATTTGCCCTTCGGTAAGCAGTGCTGAACCTGTCCCTTTAAGTACTGCCAAACTTAGCTAAGCAGGTTTGCCTGTAGCTTAACTTAGCTCAACATATTCAAAACCATCCAATCACAGCAAAGGATTGGAAATTGGCCATATTTAAACCCCACAGGCGGGAATACAGCTCATAACTGGTTTCAGCTTCCCACTGTAGGCAGTAAGGCAGGAGTTAGTGAGGGCATGCGCTTCCATGTGCAGCGCTGGGGCATACAGGAGTCCAAGTTCATGGTAGGGCTCCTGGTACATAACATGATGAGAGACTGCTGCAGGGCCAGTACTAAAGTTCACAATATAAAGCGGAAACCTGGGACCGTCTCACCCGTGATCTCACCAGTACCACTGGTATCCCTCGGACTGGTGAGCAGGTGCGGCGCCACTATGCCAACTTGAAGTGGAGAAAGAGGGAGCTCGTGGACAAGTGGGTCCAAGAAGCAAGGCAGAGGGGTAATGTTCCAGCAGTGTGTAAGTACTCATACTAATAACTGTTTACTAATGTCCAGCCTGTGTATATGACGGATAGGTATGCCTAAATATTTCTCTATTTCCCTTACAATTGCAGCTGAGCGGGTTGTGAATCAGGAAGCCCATGCTAGTAGGCTGCAAAGGCTGTGTCACGAGGCTGGTGAATAACAATCCTGCTTGCAGTAGTCATACCAAGTAAATATAAAGTAGTAGAAAGTCACCTGGCAGTATAAAACTGTGTGTGGGTTGTACTGAATAAACCAGACAATATGACAGTAATAGCCCCATATAGGTCATATTTAAATAAAACTGTAACTGCCTGACAATAAAGCTCTAAATTCTGAACTGGTTGTGTTTATTCTGGTATTGTATGGCATTTATTGTTGCATTTTCTGAACAGTAATGTTGTGTTAACCACTGTTACCCATACTGTGCTTGTTGCATTTTCTGAACAGTAATGTTGTATTAACCACTGTTACCCATACTGTGCTACATAAAAAAAAGTCCAGGAATGTCTGTATAAGACTGTTCTAAGTACAAGATCAGATTGTACAATCAAGAGTGACTTAGACAGAAAACACTGAAGAGCTAGACAGCAATATCCAAGTACATCATTCTGCTGAAACTTAAAAGTGTTGTATTTTTATCAGACACAGCCATGGTTCGAATCCTGGCAGTAGTAGTAAAATGTATGCATAATCATAACTCTCAACTGTACAGATTTTTTCATAATGTCTAGATAAAATTGGCTCAGATTTTCTGCTTGTTCCTCTGTCCCCCCTGGCAAATCAGTGGGATGAATTTTAGTCACCAAATAATGGCATACATTTGATTGTCAGACCTCAAAACCTTCAGAAAGTGTATATTAAAACAAATCCTGTCAGTCTAGCAACTCTCCAAGTTTATGACAGCAATATTCAAAATATGTCCCCATTTGTACCACCATTTTGTCAAGCTTTGTCCAGAGTGTGTGCATTAAGAGATTGAGAGGTATGTGCATAATATTAACTTGTAATCTGGGAATATGTGTAGAAACAGTCAGGTAGTGTTAACAAACATTCCCTCCACAGATCTGCCAGATAAGAAAACTGTGCCTGTCAATAAAGATTTAAATCCTGGACTGGTAGTGTTTACTCTGTTATAGTATGGCCTGACATGTAGCATTCAGTAACATCTGATATCAGAATAGTACTGTTGTGTCACACTGGGCTGCATAAAAATACGTCTAGGAATGTCTGTATAAGATTGTTGTAATTACAAGGTCAGATTGTAAAACCAAGAAAGACTTAGACAGAAAACACCGAAGAAATAGATAGCAATATCCAAATAGCACACTCTGCTGCAACTTAAATTGTTGCATTTTTAGTAGACACAGACATGGTTCGAATCCTGGGAGTGGTAGTAAGCTGTATGCATAATCATACCTCTCAACTGTACAGATTTTTCAGAATGTCCAGATAATTGGCTCATATTTTCTACCTGTTCCTCTGTCCCCCTGTCAAATCAGTGGGATTATCTCAGAATTGTAGTCACTAAATAATGATATGTATTTGATTTTCAGACCTCAAAACCTTCAGAAAATGTATACTACAATAAATCATGTCACTCTAGCAACTCTCCAAGTTTATGACAGCAATATTCAGAACATGTCTCTGCTTGTACCCCCATGTTGTCAAGCTTTGTCCAGAGTGTGTGCATTAAGAGATTGAGAGGTATGTGCATGATATTAACTTGGAGTCTAGGAATATGTGTAGAAACAGTCAGGTATTATTAATAAACATTCCCTCCACAGGTCTACCAGGTAAGAGATGTACAATTTAGCTATAAGACAGTTGAAGTATGCACTGTGTACAAACATACCACTGCCCAAACCAAGGCCATAGGGTATTGTAATAATATCTGTACCTTAACGATTAGAGCAATGATCATTAAAGTTGTGAGTACTACAAGGATATATAAGTTGTTAATTGACATCTCCACCCCCACCATATCGGAAACAATAATCTAAATACACAAATCAATGGGTATGTTTACACCAAACCTACTGTTAGGACATATGCCCTATTGCTCCATAAATATTGAAATATGTTTCTATTAATGTTCCATGTTGAAATATTATCATTGGTGCCCTGTTGCTATCAATGTAACCTGCATGCCATTGTAATGGGCACTGTGGTTCCATATATGCATGTGTTCTGTTTGCTATGCAACTGCTCCAATAGGGGTTGATAGGAATGTGACGACCGTGGCCTGGCCCAGCAATCAAGGAGCCTCAATCCTCACCACTAACACCAGAGAGGGTGTCTCATATATGAGGAAAGGATAACAGATACACACAGTAAAGTGCAATTTCCCTTAAAAGCACACAGAGATCACAGTCAGTCCGGGGCTTGTCACTCCCTTGCTCCCCAGGTCCCTAATAAGACTCCCCACTGGCACAGCTATAGGGTCCAGATCTCAGCCTAGCTGGCAAGCTAAAACCTCCAATACCCTCTCTGTCCAACCAGTGCTTCATGTCCCTGCCCAAGTAGCTGACACACACAAACTTAGAGATAAGTATTTATTCACAGACAGTCCTGGGAACGGCTGACACAGATTCTCCAGCTGTGCCCCTATGCCCAGACTATATGGTAGCAATTCCTGCCATCACCAGCTAATAATTATCAGCTACTCACAGGCCCTTAAAAGGGTGTCCAATTATTAATATGCAATATTATTATCCAATAGTAGTGTAACTAAGCAATCAAGGCTTATTGGAAGGCCTTATTACAGGATCACTTATAAGCATGCAATGTACTCTAGAGCTTAATTTATCTCTACATAAACCAGCCACAGTTGAAAAGGGTTTAAAATATTTAATAATAAATACTAAAAACACAAGACCATACTATTAAACCACAGTGCTATTCAAGAGTTCAGAGATCACACAGAAACTCTCTTTAGCTCTTAAGTCCACTGCAGAAAGGTTGAGCTGTCCATTCTCTGAGGATATGGTATCCCACCACTGCCACCACAATGTGATGCCCGTGCCCTAGCCCAGCAATCAAGGAGCCTCAATCCTCAGCACTAACACCAGAGAGGTGTCTCATATATGAGGAAAGGATAACAGATACACACAGTGAAGTGAAATTTCCCTTAAGAGCACACAGATATCACAGTCAGTCCGGGCCTGGTCACTCCCCTTGCTCCCCAGGTCCCCAATAAGACTCCCAAATGGCACAGCTATAGGGTCCAGATCTCAGCCTAGCTGGCAAGCTGAAACCTCTAGTACCCCCTCTGTCCAACCAGTGCTTTGTGTCGCTGCCCAAGTAGCTGACACACACACACTTAGAGATAAGTATTTATTCACAGACACTCCTGGGAAAGGCTGACACAGATTCTCGGGCTGTGCCCCTATGCCCAGACTATACAGTAGTAATTCCTGCCACCACCAGCTAATAACTATCAGCTACCCAAAGGCCATTAAAAGGGTGTCCAATTATTACTGTGCAATATTATTATCCAATATTATTATCCCTTATTGGAAGGGCTTATTACAGGAACACTTATAAGCATGCAATGTACTCTAGAGCTTAGTTTATCTCTATATAAACCATCCACAGTTGAAAAGGGTTTAAAAATATTTAATAATAAGTACTAAAAACACAAGACCATACTATTAAACCACAGTGCTATTCAAAAGTTCAGAGATCACACAGAAACTTAAAATAATTCAGTAGTACAGTTCTGACATAACGGAAAAACACTTAGTCTAATCTTTATAGTCCTAGCTATTTCTACAAGAAAACACACTTCTAAGATAACTTACTTAAGACACAGGCAGTGCTGATGAGTTGGATAGCAAGACAAAAATGCTTAATAATCTCTGGTTCTCACTGTTTAAATTGAAACTCCAGTTCTAATAAACATTACATCATCTTTTCACACTTCCCGGAGTTCCTAGGCTACACATTAACTGCATTTACATTATTTTACACTTAGAGCAATAAAGGACATTCCACATGTAAATTCTGATCATTAACTTTAGCCTCAAAACAATAGGCAGGAAGCCCCCATCCAGCCGGACTGAAGCCGACTTGTAAAACATCAAAGGCAGTGATGAAATAATTTTAATTTCAAAGGACCAACAAGAATTGCATGACTTAGCTTTCTTTACAGTAGATGGCAATGTTGCCACATTGTTTTAAGTTCAACATTCACAGTATTTACAAATAATAGAATTATGTGCACAACTCAATCTGGCTAGGCTGGCAGACTTCACCCATCTCTACCCAATCCTCATTACATTTCCCTCCAATAGCATAGAATATTGTCAAACCAAAAAGTTTTAAAAATAATACTTGTGATGAAAGTTTATAACCTGTCTATCTGCAAAATGTAAATGCCTGCCAAAAATGTCTATGCCAACATGCATATAAGAAGTGCATTCAGATAAAAGTTATATTTCCCCTGGATATATAAACAGATTTGTAACATTTTACAAAATCTAGAATGTACTTGAATAAAACAAGCATACCTTATCCAGATTATTAGCCTTTGCTATAGATAAATCACCTTCACAGGAATCTCAAACTTCTCTTTTGTCCATATACATAAGTCTACTCCCCTTCAAGTTCCCTAGCTACATAGTTGCCCTTTTATAGTGTAGAATCAGCCCTCTGAGCACTGTGAAGATGCAAATGAGGTGTAAACTCATTAGACTTGCTGAATACCAAGGGTCTATATTATATTATCGCACACTTAGAAAAGCGAATGATAAATAATCGACCCCATGTAAGTGAAAGCTTACAACGTTGAAACCTCAGAACAGTGATTTTTTTTCCCAAGGGGAAAAAAATCGCTGTTCCGAAATAAAAAAAAAATATTTTAAAACATTAAATAATGTGGGGGCTTAGCCCCCCCACACCCCCCGACATGGGGGGCTCTGCCCCACACAATCCCATACATAAATATACCAACTCCGAGATCACACTACAATGCCGAAAATGGCAAAGTAATGAAAGCGGCCAAGCAAATTCTTTCCCAGGGAAAGAATTCACTGAAAACCTGCTTCATTATTTTGCCTTTTCGCTCTTGTCAGTTCCATCAAGATGCATTCGACAAACTGCATCTCCAATCTGGTAATAGGAACCCAAATACCAAACCCCTGACTTTGTGTAGCAGATGTAAACATAGTGTAGGCTCTAGACCACTGTTAGTTGCTAATGGCTTACAACTATGAACGATTAGTGTGAGAGAGAAGGAATACGCAACAGCAATTCAGACAACCTTCCCAGCAGTGGCTGCATCACTGAGAATACAAACTGTTGAACTAATTTCATCAAGCTTTTAAATAAAACAATACAGCACACATTTAACAGTTTTTGTTCAATAATAGGCAAACCCCCCTGCCTGTGCTGAAAAATGCTTTTCACTGTCATTTTTTTTCTTAGTTAATATTTGTGCACTGCATGGCTTAGCACACAGACTATGAAATATGTAAATATTTAAAAAATAATGTCAGTTGCATTAGGAAGAGCAATCATGTTTAGTAGCATTGCATGGTGGTCAGCACCTTGGATAATAATGACAGCATAAATTGCACCTATGAACTAAGTGTGTGTGTGTGTGTGTGTGTGTGTGTGTGTGTGTGTGTGTGTGTGTGTGTGTGTGTGTGTGTGTGTGTGCGCGCGCATGTGTGTGCAGCACACCTTGCAAAGATCTTGAGGCACACAATACGTAAGATAGTTAGACCGTGATTTGAGTCCCACATTTTCTTTTCTGATAAATGATTATAAACAGTCTTTACAAAAATGATGTATATTAGCTTTTACCTGTAATATTTGCACATTGTTCACTTGTGTACAAACAGGGTTCACTGCTATATACAAAAAAGAATCATTGTTACTTGTCCTACCTTCCTTCATGCAAACACTCTAAGCAGCATTGTAAGGCAGTCAGCACTCTGGTATAATAATGACAGCATAAATTATACCTGCAGTCAAAAAAGAAACATTGTTACTTGCTAAAATGAAACACTGTTATCTGTTTCACCTTCCTTCATGGAAACACACTAAGAGGCATTGCGCAGCAGTCAGCACTCTGGACTGTACTGAGTGTAAAAAATATACCTGCTGCATAGGTGGCACCAGGTGTAAATTCATATCCCCAACACAAGTGAGCAAGGGTTCTAATCCAGCACAATCTATTTTGAAATGGTGCTCCACTGTAGTTTATATAAAAAATAACACTATAAAGATAATATTACATAACAATAATAACAATGTATAGCAGCTGCTATCATATGAATTGTATGTGTAACAGAGGGGATCCTGACAATTATTTTTGGCAATTAAGTTTTTTTCTGCCCTGGGATGGACTTCATACTTCACTAGCAGTCATCTACACAACTCACATAACACAAGTATAGTTGTAAAACAGAATGTATTGTGTGATCTGACCCAGAACTCAGAAATCTTTCCTGAAAGTAATACAAGTATATGCATTTCCAGTATATTGTCTCACATTACTCCTGCATCACACATGAGAATGCATAAACCAGGACCTTGTCAATTCACACATATAAATGGTTAACTGAAGTGTAGCACCACACACTCTTGAATCTGTCTATTCCATTAATGACCATGTTTGACAAACACTTCTTCTGTAGCATTGAGGAAAAAACACCTATGTAGAAGTGTATGTAAACTCTACTTTACATAGGTTTGAATCCCACACTGTAGAAATTACTTTTATCAGTGTATAAGGCACAACAAAATATATGTCATGTCATAAAATTTATCAGCCCCAATTCAGGTCTTAAAAGTCAAGTCATTTAATATATCTGTGTGGACAATTTGGCCAACATTTGTCAGGTGTAGCAGCAAACAAGCCATAAATTAATGCCAACTGTCACATTACCCTTCCTATTTAATAAACTGCCTTCCTCTTTCTTTGGCAATGTTGCTCTCCACTTAACATCACCAAACATGGTTGTCATGGTTGTGTGGCTTGCTCACTGGCAGTAAATTCTGATATTGAGAACTGGCAGGAAAATACTTTAATTATTGTTGGATGACCTGTGTAGACATGGCAAACCTGGCAAGGATGTTACCCAATTCAGGGCTCAAAGATGGGCTGTAGAGGAGTCAAGAATACTCATTGCACTCATCATAAAGCACTACAGCCATAGGCTGCTGCAGGTGGACTATACTGGGTCTCGGTATAAGGATGAGGCTTGGAAAAGCCTAGCCTGGCTGTCTCCAGTGGGGCTGGCATTCCACCCACTGCGGAGCAATGCAGGCATCATTATAATGACCTAAAATGGCACAAACAGGCACAAGTCAACCAGTGGCTGGATGACTTTAGGACTGCTGGCATTTCACTGTTGTATAAGCATAAACATAAAGCAAAATTAAATGATAAAGAGAGATAGCCAAGACTGGTATGCATAATGCATTCATGTCTCTTTTTCTCCCCTTCTTTATTTTTCAGCTGCTCAGGAGATTTTGGTGAAAAGGGAGGTGCATGCTGAATGCTTAGAAAGACTCAGGGAAGCAAGGGTTATGTATGCAGCACAAATGAACATTATTTTATTAAAATTATTGTTCTTCCATACATTACTAGCAAATTAAGCATGCATATCTTAACTGTAAAAGCAGGTATGTCTGCTTTATTCCGTAGCTCAAGGTAAGTGCAGATTTTGTGGGTTCAATTCCCACCAGTAACCAATACATTCTAATTAGAAAAATATCATTCTTTCATATTAATGTTATCAGGAATGGCATAAATGTTATTTTGTTAACTTAATCTGAATTATCTTTAAAGCATTATGCAATATATGCATATTGTAAGGACTTTTTGTAAAATTCACAATCCTATTTTTGATTTTGAAAGATCTATAGCTAATATAATAGTAAAAGTATACTTAATTGTAATAAAGAATGTATGTCACATATAATGGTCATAATTCCTGTGTGGAGTATTGACAATAAACACTTGACTGATGTCTATTTTTGACATTATATGTAAAAAATAGAGCTGGATTTGAACCCTGCGTTGTTTGTGCTTTGATCATGAGCTCACTCCTCTTACATCTGCTACCACAGGGAAAGCTAGGCAGCAGTTGTATTTTTTTTACTTTCAGTACTGTCCCAAGTGCTGACAGCTGCATCTCAACATTTAGTGTGTTTCCATGAAGGAAAGTGAACCAATATAAATATTACCATTTTCCCATTTAAATAGAGAACTGCGTTTGCTCCTGGCTTAACTCAACACAAATGGGGAAAGTAATAGCAACGGTTCTTCATGTCATAAATGTTATGACACAATAGTTCCAATATTAATTAATGTATGAAGAGCAAAGTATCTGTCGACTCTTTCTCTCATAGCATACATGCATAACTACTTCTCATGTTCAAGTTCCATTCATTAAATGTGAATCTCACATGTGCAAACACTTTCTATCATTCATGCAAATCAGTTTCTCAGCAATGCGTTATGTTAAGACCTGTTTTGCATGTATTACTATGTTTATTGCCCAATTATTCTTCATCCCATCCAAAGGAATTTAGAAACACAGCAATAGGAAATGTAGTTGTTAATCACTGAACATATATTTACTCAGACTCATGTGTGCCCTGCACCCATGCACTTGAAAATGGATATGCCAGTAATAGGTCTAATGTCAACTACAAACTGAAATAAACAGCATGACTGCATTGTTACATTTGTTAAAGTTTTATGACACTAGACACTGAGACTGTCTGATGCATGTCTTACTATGGACATAAGTTCATCACAATATGAACATGCATACATCAGAACTTGCATTAATTATGTTTACAAAATGTTTGTGTGTGTGTGTGTGTGTGTGTGTGTGTGCTATGTACATAACATATTGAGAAATAGGTACATGTATGTCTCTGTTCTGCAAAATGCATTCATGATAACTTATTGCATATAGGTGCCTTTTTAAATATTTGTGCACATTGCAAGCACAAAAGCAAAACCACACACACCAGTCTCATAACAGTAACATAAAATGATTATGTCAACCTCTATAATGGCCACTATGACAAGGAAAAAATCAGACTACAGTGATGATGTGAATATTAACTACTGCGTTCTTCAGCTTAAATAGATAGGTAGGGGCTCAATTTGAACAACAGACATATTGTGTGTGTGTGTGCCTGTATGGGTAACTGTGTATGTGCATAGTCAAGAGAGTGTGACACTTTGTCCCACTGTTATCACTCATGTCTCATGGAAAACAAAGTTTTACAGACATATACGACTACACAGCAAGTTCATACAGCCCTCCCAAAATCTTCTTCCCAACATGCATGATGATGTCATCTGCTATAAAGTATTCTACACCAATATAAAAGGAAGACTTCTGGCAAAATGCTTGCATTAAGTATTGAGTTGTCTAGCTTGTGTAACTAGTTAAGTAAGGGTTCTAATCTCACTGTGGTAAATTGGTGTGTGTGTGTGTGTGTGTGTGTGTGTGTGTGTGTGTGTGTGTGTGTGTGTGTGTGTGTGTGTGTGTGTGTGTGTGTGTGTGTGTGTGTGCATGCACGCGAACACACACGCATGTGTGATTATATTCAATTAGTTCACATTCTGGATACCAATTTAGAACAGCATGTGACACACTCCTACTACATCTTGTTCTTACTAGACACGAATGATGTAATTTGCTATAAAGTGTTGTCTGACACTATGATAGTCAGACATTGCCGTGGCACTTATGTTAAGTATTGTGGTCTGTAGCTAGTGTTGATAGCTAAGTAGGTATTTTAATCTCCCTGTGGTCAACGTGTGTGTGTGTGTGTGTGTGTGTGTGTGTGTGTGTGTGTGTGTGTGTGTGTGTGTGTGTGTGTGTGTGTGTGGTCAGAAAAGAAGCAGTCTGTCCTACTGGCATGACTTAGGTCACATTTTGAAAAAAGTTTTACATTAGTACGTGACTACACAGCAAGTTCATACATCCCTCTGAATATCTTCTTTTCATTAGACACTGATGATGTCATCTCCTATAAAGTGTTTTCTGACACTATGAAAGTCAAATTTATGCCATGGTGCTTACATGAATTACTGTGTTCTGCAGATAACTAGGTAGGTATTCTAGTCTCATTGCAACCAGCTAGTGTATGTGCGCTTGTTTTCAGTTAATTCACATTCTTGAGACCATTTTAGATCAGCATGTGATACCCTCCTACTTCCATCTTTTTCTCACCAGACACTGCTGATGTCATCTGCTTTAAAGTGTTGTCTTACACTATCACAATCACAATTGTGCTATGGCACTTGCATTAAGCACACCTAGTTCACATTCTGGAGACCATTTTAGAACAGCATGTGAGACACTCCTCCTACCATCTTCTTTTCACCAGACACTGATGATGTCATTTGTTAAAAGTGTTATCTGACATTATGACAGTCACACTTGTGCTCTGGTGCTTGCATTATGTACTGTATTATATAAATAGCTAGGCAGGGGTTCTAGTCTCACTGTGCTCATCTGGTGTGTATGTGTTTTTACTCAGTTCACATTGTGGAGACCATTTTAGAACAGCATGTCAGACTCTGCTACTGCCATGTTGTTCTCACCAGACATTGATGTTGTCATGTGCTATAAAGTGTTGTCTACCACTATGACAGTTACACTTGTGCTGTGACACTTGTGTGAAGTGCTTTATTCTGTTGTTAGCTAGCTAGGGGTTCTACTCTGACTGCGGTCAATTGGTGTGTGTGTTTGTGTTCAGTTAGTTACATTCTGAAAACCATTTTAATTGCTAGCCCTTGTTTAATTTCTATTTTTAAGTAAAGCACTGCATCACAGATGTTAGTTTGCCCCTCCCCATACTGTACTTCCTAACAGCAGTCTCCCTTTGCAAGCTGTTTCAACTATTTGAAATCCCTGCTGTTTTTCTAGTATTACTAAACCCTTTCTCCTATACCTTGTGGTCTTTCTAAATCCCACATACTCCTGGTTACAAGTGTTTATTTTATTTCAAAAGAAAGGTATGCAAAACAAGTAAGTCCAAAGTACCTACTGATTTTCTTATTGTTTCAGAACATTAGCTGCCCTCCCATTCTGTACTTCTAACTGCAATCTGTCTTTAGATGCTGTACTATTTGTATGCTCTGCTGTTTCTCTACTTCTACTAAACCTTTTCGCTTATAAATTATTGTCTTCCTAATTTCCACATAACTCCTTGGTAAAATTGGCTTATTTTATTTCAATAAGACAGGTATGCAAAACAAGCAAGTCAGAGTACCTACTGCCTTTTCTTCTTGTTTCTGTAGACTTGCATATCTGTGAAATCAGGGCCAGCCCTTTTCATCATACTATTGCTATCCACCACTTTTCTGGTCTATTCTGATCCTCCCCCTCCCCACAAGAACAACTGCAGCCTAATCAGGGTCAGCCCTTTTCATTACACTATTGGTTATCCACCACACTTTCTGGGCTATTCTGTTCTTCCCTTCCCCCACATGACCTATTACAGCCTAACATAGCTTTCTTAAGCTACAGGAGCCATTTTTAAAATCCTCTTGGTGTAGCTACTTGTCTCTTTGGATAGAGTGCTCATACCTAAGGTTATTTTTCATAAAATGTATTGATGTTGATTTACACCATTGTAAAGTGTAATGAAGCTAGACATGTATTTTTATGTGAGACAGTATTTTCAGTAACTCTGTGTGCTTGAAACTGTTTACTTAGCCATTGTATTACTAGGCTCAGATACTGTAGAGTATAGACTTGTTAGATCTTTACTTGTCTAGAGCATTTATTGTTAGAATATTATTTTGTTGCTGCTCACTTTATTGCATTTTTTTTAGAAATGCCTAGTTATTAGTGTGTACATTTCCTCACCTATTGGTTTAGAATGTGTTATACCACTTAACTGGTATCAGTACTCCTATATATTTGCAACTGCATTAATCTGTTGAATGTGATAACTGACAACTTGTCTTAAGTTTCACATTATCACAAACTGAGGTATTTGTCTGTCTATATATTACCTAGTTTTTCTTTTCTTTCCACTCCTCTGTTATCAGCTTTGTTTTTTTGTATTTTTTTCTTAACAGTTGCTGTACTTTCTATTAATATTGATTATTTTTCTTCCTAGCTTCTTCTTTTAATTCTGCTTTCCCTGGATCCCCACTAAGCTAAGTTTGATCTATTGGTGTGCAGTGCTCTTTAACAGAACCAGGCAACCTTGGAATGAGTGTTATTTTCAAAATATACAAAAAGTATGTTTTATCCTCCAGACAAAATTAATTGCTAGCCCTTGTTTAATTTCTATTTTTAAGTAAAGCACTCCATCACGGGCGTTAGTTTGCCCCTCCCCATACTGTACTTTCTAACATCAGTCTCCCTTTGCAAACTGTTTCAACTATTTGAAAGCCCTGCTGTTTTTCTAGTATTACTAAACCCTTTCTCCTATAACTTGTGGTCTTTCTAAATCCCACATACTCCTGGTTACAAGTGTTTATTTTATTTCAAAAGAAAGGTATGCAAAACAAGTAAGTCCAAAGTACCTACTGATTTTCGTATTCTTTCAGAACATTAGCTGCCCCCCCATTCTGTACTTCTAACTGCAATCTGTCTTTAGATGCTGTACTATTTGTATGCTCTGATGTTTTTCTACTTCTACTAAACCTTTTCTCTTATAAATTCTTGTCTTCCTAATTTCCACATAACTCCTTGGCAAAATTGGCTTATTTTATTTCAATAAGACAGGTATGCAAAACAAGCAAGTCAGAGTACCTACTGCCTTTTCTTATTATTTCTGTAGACTTGCATATCTGTGAAATCAGGGCCAGCCCTTTTCATCATACTACTGGCTATCTACCACTTTTCTGGTCTATTCTGATCCTCCCCCTCCCCACAACAACAATTGCAGCCTAATCAGGGCCATCCCTTTTCATTATAACCTATAAACCTACTGATAGTTTTCCTTCATCTGTTGCCCGCTATGCTCCTCTCCCTTCCCCCAATTCCTACCCACCCCCAGTGGTCCTACCTTTATTACAAACAGTAACCCTTCCCACCCTTCATCCTATAATATCACCACACCTATACTTCCTCCTACAACTTCTCACTACTATCCCTCTAACTCAGCTAATATGTACAAGCACACCATACCTATACTCACTGCATGCACACTCCTTGCATACATCACATCTTACCAAACCTCCACCATTCCTGCACTCAACCACTACTACTGTACCACCACACACACCACCACTCATATTCCACCTCTACTCTACTACTCTCTCATCAGGTCAACAACCTTACCAATACACCCTCTATATAGGCTAAAGACCACAATACCTAAACTAAAAACAACCCCACAACCTAACATAACCTACCACCATAACTATTGCCCACAGAACACAATCAAAAAAATTCCCTTATAAGCAACCATATACAGAAATTGATAAAACTAATAATCTCATCCATATCCAACCTAGCACTCAGTGGAGACATCCATCCTAATCCTGGTCCCTCTATCTCCAACCCCTCCCCTCATAATCAGACTACAAACCACATCTCCCACATTACAGCCAATAGAAAGCCAACCAACCTCCTTCTAAGCCTAAATATTAGAAGTATATGCAACAAGGTGCATGAATTCCATGCCACCATAGACTTCTACTCCCCTGATGTAGTGATCCTTACAGAAACATGGTTAAAACCACACATTACTAATGAGCAAATCATCCCTACTGGTTACAATATACTAAGAGTAGACTGACTAAACAAAAAAGGAGGTGATATAGCTATAATATTTAAGCAGCATCTAGACATCCAGATCTTAAAGTTAGCAGCTCCCCAAATAGGTAAGGAAGAAATAATATATACCAACCTTAAAATAAACCAAAATAAAACCCTAAACATAATAGGTTGCTACTTCCCACCTGGCCACAACATCCCTCCACTTGAAAACCTCCTCAGCTGGACTACCCACCACCTACCCCAAGAAACTTTAATTCTAGGAGACTTCAACACTGACTGGCAATCCTGCTCTAGCAACCACCCAACCCATCATATAAATCTTCATGGCTTCACCCAACTAGTCCAGTCACCTACTAGGATAAATAACTCCAACAAACACACTACCCTTGATTGGATACTAGTCAATAAGAGCCCCCAGGTATATATTGCAGGCTGTTTATCTGGCAGCCTCAGTGATCACTCCCCAACCTTCTTACTAAGAAAACACCTTTATAAAGCAAAACCCATCATCTACCGTCAAATACGCAAAAAACTAACTTCAACCCTCTCTCATTCAGCTCATCCCTAAAAGAATGTAACTGGCAACCTCTAAAATACCTCAAACTAGATGATGCAGTTGACTACTTTAATAAAACATTCCTAAGCATCCTTAATTACAAAGCCCCCATAAGATGTTCCTGAACTAGAGCCCAACAATCCCCATGGCTACAAAAAAACACAAAGTCTGAAATGAAAAACAGGGATAAAGCGTGGGACAACTGGCGCAAAACCAAAAAACCCTCTACTAGGCAAAAATTCCTAGAACTATGCAATAGAACCAAAAAGCTTATAAAACAGGACAAAATCCAATACTACCAGTCTGCCCTTACCTCCTCCCAACATAACCCCAAACAATTCTGGTCCTCAATAAACTCCATCCTCCACCCAGGTAAAGTTAGTACACCCACTCCTAACTTAACTCACTCCTCCGAAAATATTGCTACCTCTTTCAACAATCACTTCACACAAACCGTACTATCACTAGCTAGACAACACAACCCCCCCATAAACCCACACCATCAACTACAACTAACAATCTCCCCACTAGCTTCTCTTTCTCTCCTGTTCCTACCTCCAAAATAAAAATGACTACTAACTAAACTTAAAACCACCAGATTAGCAGCAGATAACCTCCTAGGTGAATACATTCAACTTGCAGCTGATGCTCTAGCCTACCCCGTATCACTCTTTATTAACATATCTCTGTCAGAAAGTTATGTTCCTACACTATGGAAAGTCTCACACATAATTCCCCTACACAAAGGAGGCCCTTCCACAGATCTAACCAATTACCACCCATAGCTATTCTCTCACCACTCTCCAAACTACTAGAGAGATGCATTCATTCTCAAGTCTCAGTTCACCTCCTTGCTAACAACTTCTTCTCCAACACACAACACAGTTTCTGACCTAACCATAGCACCACCACTGCCTTACTTTCTTTCTTTCTCTAACACTATCCTACAAAATAAAAATGCAGGTTATCTCTCCTCAGCTACCTTCCTAGACCTGTCTAAAGCTTTCGCCATGGTCCCGCACAAACAACTCATCTCTCTTCTCAATAACCTATCCATCTCTCAACCAGTCATCAACTGGTTTCAGAGTTACCTATCTGACCGCCAACAAGCAGTTGTTTGGCAGGACAACCTATCCCCCCAACTACCAGTCTCCATAGGACTTCCCCAACGGTCCATCCTGGGACCGCTACTCTTCTCTATTTTCACCAATAATCTAGCCTCAGCCACAACACATGGCACACTCATAAAATACTCAGATGACTCAACCATCATCTGCACAACCCACTCCCTACCAGAACTGCAAAAGGTCACACAGGAAGCATTTTCTTCTATTGAAATTTGGTTATCCGATGCCAAACTAATACTCAACCCAAACAAAACAAAATTACTAATCTTCCAACCCACCAAACTTACCCTAGACAGCTCTCACTTTAACATCACAGCAAAAGACAACACCACCATCCATCCTACAGAATACACCAAATTGCTAGGAGTAGAGATAGACAATAAACTGAACTTTGACATTCACATTTCCATGATCATTAAAAAAGTGCACAAAAAACTAGGAGTATTATATAGAATTCAGCAACTACTTACCAAAGCAGCTAAAATTTCGGTAGCAAATTCTCATCTTATCTCTACCCTACTCTATGCCTCTCCAATATTGACTAACCTTAGACAATGCTATCTAAATAAGCTCAAAACCTGCTACAACAAAATTGCCAAATTCACCACAGGGGCTTCCTACTGTACTCACCACTCTCTCACTAGCAGAACTGGGCTGGCTAGAGCTCCCCCACCTCCTTCAATTGTACCAACTCACACTCGCCCACAAACTAATAAACCAACCACTCAAAGTCCCATCCCTCCAGAATCTACTCCAACCCTACATAACCACGAGACCACTAAGATCCAGCCAGAAAACCTCCTACAGGTCACAAGAGCCACTAACTCTGCTGGAGAAGAATTATTCTCCTGCACTATAGCCAAACTCTGGAACTCCCTCCCATCCTCAATTACCTCTGTAACTTATTGCACCCACTTTAAATCCTTACTAAAATCACACTTCAAAACTTGCCAGATATGCCCTTGCAACCCCCCCAATACCATCCACTCCCCCCACCCACTACCTCTCTCAGCCCCTATCAACAACCTACTCTTAGCAAGCTTGGTTACTCATGTTCCCAGCTACCAACCACATAATACTAACTTCTTGTAGAAACAACTGCTAATGGCTGTTATGTACCTCAAAAACAGATTGTATCAGTTGCTCACTGATGAATCTCAACTACATTTGTAACCATGTTTAGTATATGTCACCATATTTTAAAATTGTACTATGTTCTACAGCTGTTTTACATCTGTTTTCTTCTTGTCTTGCATCCTTAACTGGACTAATGTCTATATTTAAATGCTATGTTTTTTAACTTTATAATGCAAATAATACTTAATGTGGAACTTTTCTCCCCGGGCCTCCGCTGAAAACAGACCTGTGTCCAGTCGGACTCTCCCAGTCAACAAATGTAAATAAATAAATAAATAAATAATGTCAGAGACTAGGTTAACTTCCTTATGGCTGAAATAGCTATCAACCATAAGGATAAAAACAGTTACAGACAATTCACGATTATGAGTGGATTCCCTTCACATAGCAGGGTATTGTGTACATGTGTCACAACAATAGATTTTATAGCAATTTTAGCAATAGATATTGACTGAAGCACCTGCAACTGATGAATGAATTAAGTCATTACATCCGAGTGACACCGTCAGGTGCATCTGCAGTTAACTCCTACTGATGCCTCTAGGCGTCAAATACTGCTTGTTCATATTTGCATCAATAATTACAAAACCATGCTATATACAAGGTTTTAGAAGATTTCATCTTAAAGTTTACACAATGGAAAACTCAACTGCATTAATATTTGACCGCTGTCTAGTGCAGGTAAATCGACATTAACCACTGATTTTATATTAATTTCTCTAGATATAATTTTCACATTTTTCCAAATATCTCAACAACCAAGTAATACAGACAGAACTCCTTAGCCTCATATGAAGGCTCTGAGCTAGATGAATGAAAAGCTGCTGGCAGTATTTGTGTAACTTGAGTGGTTGCTGTGATATTGTAAGTTGTTTACAAAATATTACAAATGTAATAGTTACTGTGTTTACTGTGACTTATAAAACTCAGTTTAAGACCTTGAGCCTAAAGAATACTACAACTATAAAATTAGTTTGTGATAAAGAGTTTGCCATTTACCACTTCTTTCATAACGCCTATGGTTCCAGAGATATGACCATTTGTTTGAAATGTGAAGACATAATTTGATTCTGTCAGAAGGCTTAGGCTTCGCCCATTGGAAGTTACAATGCAAACTTCCTGAGCTCCACTGGAGTGAATGAGTTAAGAAGTTGTGTGTTATAATGAATGTTACAGCAGTATGTGAGACCAATGGCAATGCAACAGCTATGGCCATGTGCAAAGTCTAGCATCTATGAGCAAGGAACCTATCACTGTGATATTGTTCACATACCAAACAATGCATGGAGCATGCTGCAGAAGCACATGTTAAAAATCAACATATGTGCTGCATGATCACTATCCCCCTGACTTAATTGTTATACTGGCATGAAATCCTGACATGCATGCATATGTGTTCATGCAAAGTATCATAGGATAATAGTGATGTGATGTTCTGTTACATCTGTGATACTGTACAGTCACAATATAGCTGTACCTAGGATTCAGTTGGACTTTATAGTTTCATAGTTTCATAGAAGAGTACTAGGCTAGTGTTCCAAGATGACAGAAAAACCTAGCCATATTTAACATGAGTTTCACAATTTTAAATAGCTATGTGAACAAAGGTTGCACATTTATGAGCCTGTGCTATGTTATCTAAGACCAACTGCCTGTATCCATGAGGAACATGGGCGTAACACCAGGAGTACAATCACCATTAACCATCCATTTAGTTTATACTTGAATAGGGTCAGGAAAGGCATTTGCTTTATGTGAATGGCAAGCTTGTTCCAGAGAAGATGTAGCATTTGAAAGACATTTATATCTCTCCAATATCATTTATTATGTCAGGGGTTAGGTTAACATTCTTGAAACAACTGAACCTCGTCATTTGCTTTAAAATTGTGTAACATGTCCATCAGGGCCAGATTGTAGAATAACCTGTAGGGTAGACACAAATCGGTCCTTGGCAGTCTGTAAGGGACAGAACACAGTAATATTCCTTTCAATATTTCAATGTAGGACTTGTATTTTACATCCTGTATCTTCCTTGTGCAAAATCTCTGGTGTTGCTCTAGCTGTTGCAGATACGTGGTGAATTACATGCAAAACAATGTATTGTGCTCAATTATTGTTGTGATGAGGGCTGAGTACAATGGGATTATAAAGTCCCTTGATCTGGATGACATGCCCATTCTTGAGAGTTGTGCCACATGGAAGGGATTTGTCACCACGCTGGAAATATGGTGTTCGAATTTCCAATTACTATCTACTTACGTACACTGATCACGTACCACTGGATCCACTCATTGGGGTGTGCTGTCTATATTGTAATTAGCTTGGGTCTTTGCTTTAAAAATCAGAATAATTAGGTTTTCTGGACATTTTGGTGTGTCTCCATGACTGTGGCACCAATCATTTGTGTGAGTTAATACTTTCTGCAGTATATCAATACCATTACTAGATTCAGGGATTGTCTATAATTAGAAGTCATCCACAAATTAGGTTGGACAGAGGCTAAGTTTGCCTTAGCTTCTGCAAATTAAATACCAAATTGGAAAGAACCTAGTACAGAACCTTGTTGTACTGCATTATTCATTATCCTCTTGCTAGAAGTGACTTCACACAGTTTGACAGTATGTGTCCTGTTGGTGATCTATTGCACTACATACTTGCTGACATATTGATTTATGGCAAGTTGAGACAGTTGCTCTATAACACTTGAGAGTGGAATTTTGTCAAATGCCTTGGCCAGGTCAAGTTAGGTGGGATACATATTCTGTCCATCATCCAAAGCCTTAATGAGCTTTTGGAAGAAGTTAACAAGATTAACTGACATGATCTAGCCTTAATGAAGAAAAACATGTGTTGGTTACAGTCGGGAGATGACATATGTTCTTGTTGATAAGGTCAATAATGATCCTTTCCATTGGCTTACAGACAAGGCTAGTCAGGATTATGGGTCTATAATTACCTGTGTCAGGTGATGGCATCCCCTTATTCAGAAAAATGACTGTTGCTATCTACCATTCTTCCAAACAATAGCCTGTCTGAAAGCTGTGTTTAAGTAGGGATTGAACTGTGTCTACTGGGTCATGTTTTGAATTATTATTAATCCAACATGAGGTGTTGTTAGGGCTCAATGATGCCATGTTTTTAGCCTTAGAGAGTGCACAGATGAGCTGCTCTCTTGAGAAAATATGCTGAGAAATGTTTGTATGTATACATTGCATGATGTGGTCAGGGGGGTGAAGCCATATCTGTCAGCTAGCAGGTTGTCTATTGCCTCCGGTTGAGTATTGGTAGTGCCATCCACAACCATGTGTGTACATAGCTGTGCATTCTCCTGAAGATTTTGTATGTACTTAACAAAAGATTTGCGACAACGCCAACAAATACAACCTTGGGTATGCCTCACATGACACACAGTGGAACTGTTAACGCAGTCATATATCTCCAACTATTTCACATCATTACATCAACTGCATACCATATGCCTATATGTTTATCAGTGGAAAGGTGTATGTTAGGGCTCAGATACCATATATGGTCAAATTACAAAGGAGGTTTATGTGGTGCATGCAGAATAGTTAAGGACACAAATAATGACAGTCACACAATAGTGCTGGACAACACCTGAATAATCCCCTTATGAACAGTAACACAACATGAATTCCCCAAGGTTGCAAGTAAGTATGACCTGGTCATATGTTTGTGTATATAATAGCATTACAATACGTGGATGACATAAGGCCCATGTAATTAGTATGATGTAATATTGCTGTATGTCACATAGCAGTTCATGTTAGGTATGCACTTACACACATGGGCCATACTGCAACTGTCGCTGTGATGGTTGAATAAGAACTGTGTAGAATATGGATATGTGCATGCTGTGAAGATCTGCAAAATTATTTGCTTGAATATGACTGAAATGTCAGCATACCACACAAACAAAAATAGAGAAATAAGCAACAGACGCATGGACAACTGCTGAGGACAACTGCTGACAGAAGCAGGCACAATCAAAAAGAATTTTAAAATAATGCAAACATAATATGTGATATTGCCAGAATATGTGAGTTTAAGTTAATATACATGTTCTGCAGGAACAGATGATTGCAACTGTAATAGATACTACTATATAAGAAAGAGGCTCAAGCTAATATCTTCACTGGAAAAGCATGCACCCTGGTCGTACCATTAGGGGCATTGTTAAGAGTCAGCTTTTAAGGGTTAGTAGGATCAACACTGATATTGACGGATGCCACAACACCACCTGGATTAAATGAGTATATATCAACAAAACCATTATTAGAAATTAGTTGTTGAATAATTTAGTGAATTTGATATGTATATAATTAATTTGAGTGGTATATTTTTATATACATGAGCATTGTAATGTGGGTTATGGAAATCTTTTAAGTATTTTGTAGAAAAGTTATTTTATTTTTTAAAGCCTATAGCTTTAAGGAATTGAAACAGATTTTGGCGCCAAATAGTTGTATTTAAACTTGCATTATCTGTGATATGAATGTTCTGAGGAAGCTCACGGTTTAGTGAGTGAAAGCGCTAAACATTATATGGATTAAAACAGATTTTAACTATTTTATTTTTTCGTCTCTTTGTATGTGTTGGACACGGACATAGTTGTGAGTAGATTAGCGAATACTGTAGCGTTCTGTTTTTTCGCTGCTTGTTACATTATGTACCCATTTGTAAATCCAAATTATTATGAATTAATTTACCTTTATATCCATGAGTTTCTGTTGATTCCATCATGGATATACTAATAAACACATCAGCCAGATTAAGGTGAACTGAATTAACCGATAAACTTTATATATGAGAATTGATCATTCTCTTGAAGAAATTTATGATGTAAAGTGTATAACACTCACTATGGACAAATCTGTTGTGGGTTAGTTCATGGTAAAGACAGATCTATGTGTCAACCTGAATATGTTCTATAAAACTTCTCCCCATTTCCTTGCACAACATGCTTGTATTGCTAATCAGTCTGTAATTACTGGGGTCTTTTGAAGGAACTCCATTGTATATTGGTGCCATAACACATTATATCCAGATATCAATAATGCTATACCTCGTGTTTAATGCTCTAATAAGAAAGTACAGAAAAGACTATGATAGGCTAGTTCTGATTAAACAAATTGGGCTTCCTGACATCTAACACTGGCATTTCAGACATCGAGAGGGTTCATGTTACTGGGTGGAAGAATGGATGAGGATCCTTTTAACGGCCTGAAATTCACCCCAGACTCTGTATGGTAGTGGGTTAGGTTTATCTCTTAAAACAAAGACCACGCTGAACTGTAGAAATGCTATTTTATTAAAACAGACAAAGCTTTCAGGAGCACCAAATCCCTTCTTTAGTGTATAAAGACATTAAATTAGCTTCATATAAATAATAAATATGATAAATCATATGATCAAAGCCCCCAATGAATAAATATAAGTAATAATGCAATTAATCAACACACATAATGTGGTCTTAAAATCATAGCACAGCTATATCCTATTTTAAAGTCATTTGTCTTAGTTTCAAAACAGGCTTTAATGTAACCATTGTATTTAGACCTGGAAAAAAGTCAGTTTTCAGGCATAGGATCCACTCATATTCCATCACTTTTACCTTATTATTATTATGGTCACCTCCTCTTATATTTTTGGTCAAAATTTGTATCACCCTAAACTTATATGTATGTTATGGACCATAATGTATTACATGCTTAGTAAGGGGATTTGTCAATACTTTGCACCTGATGTCTGAATGATGTTCTATAATATGATCTCTCAATCTTCTAGTTGATTTTCCTACATAAAAACAAGAACATACAGTGCAGGTTGCCAGATATACTATAAAGGTTGTATTACAATTAGCAAAACCTTTTATAAAATACTTATTTCTAGTTACTGGATGTATAAACTCACTATCTGAGGTGATGAACTTACAATTAGAGCAGTTTAAACATGGAATAGTACCTTTCTTATTCATATTTCTGTGAGGAATAGTCAAATCCATATCCTTATAGCATAGGCACTGTTTCAAATTCTTACAATTTCTAAAGGCAAAATGGGGGCTATCACCTATAAAGCCCACTGTCTCAGTCATTGCTTGTAAAATCCCCCAATTCTTAGTAATTATATCCATTACAGTATATGATGCTCTGCTATAGCTCATGACATAGCAAAGTCTTACATCCTCTCTGTCACTACTTCTACTTGTTCCACCATCAGAATAGGAGAAATAGGGTTTAGCACCATGCTCTCTGAACAAGTACTTCCCTTTTCATATCATTTAATAAACTTTCATTATATCCCCTTAACTTAAAATCATACATGTCAGTCATTTGCTGATTACATTTATCAATATCGGTGTTGATCCTACTAACCCTTAAAAGCTGACTCTTAACAATGCCCCTAATGGTACGACCAGGGTGCATGCTTTTCCAGTGAAGATACCTATTAGCTTGAGCCTCTTTGTTATATAGTGGTATCTATTTTATTCCCATTCTTAATTATACATACATCAAAAAACTGTATATTTTCTTTGGAATAATTCATCTTAAATTTCAAGAATCCAGTACTGGTATCTAGATATGAAACAAAATTACATAAATCTTGTTTGTTTCCATTCCCCAGGGATATGTTTGCATAGGTATTAGCTACAAATGTCCCCATAGCTACCCCTGAGGTTTGATGGAATAATTGCTTATCAAACAAAAAAAAATAATAGTCAGGACTATGTCTAATAACTCACAGACAGTTTCTATCTTTCTTGAAGTTTGTCTTCCATATCTAATCATACATTCACCTACTGCCTGGATTCCATATTCATGGGGAATCATGGTAAATAATGAACTAATATCTAATGTCACAAATATAGAATTAGTATTTTTAATAGACATGTACCAAGCATATATTTTCTGCAAAAAATCCTCTGTATCTCGCATAAAACTAGTTACCCCAGCCAAGAGGGGTTTCAAAGTAGTTTCCAGATATAAAGAAATGGGTCCTGTCACCCATTCCTTTCCATGGACAATAGGCCTCATGGAAAGACATACCAGACTTTTATGTACTTTGGGCAAACCATAAAGGCCAGGTGTAATAGGACAAGGTATAGTAAAATAATTTTACAGCTCTATTGTTATATCACCTGTTAATTGTAGGTCATAAATATAGCTATTAACTCTAAAAATCAGGTGTTTGAGCACATCAGTATCAATTTTAGAAAACACAGTATCATCAGATAATAAATCATACATTAATTCAACATAATCTTCCTTATTTAAAACAATAACAGCATCCCCTTTGTCTGCTTGCTTAATAACAATAGTTGACTCATTCTGCAGTTTCAACAAAGATGCATATTCTGCTTTAGAAAGGTTAAAGTTCTTTCCCCAGTCTTGTTTCTCATATAGGTTCATAGGTTCATACTAGGCTATCTGCCCTGGGGCATTTATAAGCCTAGCCAGAATGTGTTTGGCTTTCGCCACCCATTTTAAATGAATTTTGCTATGCCCTTTTTCGAGGTTAGTATACTCTGCCTCTGTCTAACAGTGACAGAGAAGTGATACCCGGGGTAAACCTACAATCTCCCATCCACTCATCAAGATTCCTCTTGAAGAGAGTCAATGAGGGACTCTGCCTAACCTGGACTGGGATTTTATTCCAGAGTGAAGGGAGCCTCTGGGTTATGAATCTGTCCCTCCAGCATGTCCTATTTATTTCAGTGCTGAGGGTCAAGTCTCTCGAGCGTGTAGCTCAATGGGATTTGGATTTTCTGAGGTGCAGCATGTCCATTAATTCTGGGTTGGACATGGCTTTATATGTCAGGCACAGATTGCCTCTGAGCAGGCGGTATGCTACTGAGTAGAGCTGGAGTTTCTTTAACCGGGCAGCATATGGTATCTGTTTGAGCCCTTTGATCCTCTTGGTCAGGTACTTTTGGGGTCTTTCCAATTGCTGCAGGTGTCTGGTAAGGTACATCCCAAAAGGGGCATTGTACTCAATTATGGGCCTGATGAGGGATGAGTAAAGAGGCACTATGACCTCCCCTGATCTAGATGTGAATCCCTTCATGATTAGGTGGGCTATATAAAATGTTTTTCTAACCACTTTGGCCACGGGTTTGTCAAATGAGAGATTGCTATCAACTTGGGTACCCAGGTCCCTAATTACTTCTTCCGTACTTAATGGATTACCACCTATGTGGTAATTTGTGGGCACTTTGTTTTTGCCAAAGGGGATGACTATACACTTTTCGGCATTTAGCTTGAGGCCATGGCTCTGGCACCAGTTGTCTGTTTCTATGAGGCCCTTTGGTAGGATGCTTGTGTTGGCTGGAGAGTCGATTATGGCGCCCAGTTTGCAGTCATCTGCAAACTTGGTCAGCCACAGTCATTCCGTGTTAGCCTGTACCTCCGAGAAATATATACCGAACAAGAGAGGTCCCAGGACTGAGCCTTGTGGGATGCCACTTGTAACTGGTTTGGAGTCTGACATGGCTCCAGCAATTCTAACCATGTGGGTTCTGTCCTTGAGCCAGTTTGCAACCCATCTAGTGACATAGGGGTTTATATTTAAGCTGGTGAGCTTATCTATAATGCCCGAGTGGGGTATTATATCGAAGGCTTTTGCAAGGTCCAGATAGGCTGTGTGGACCATCTTCCCCTCGTCAATGGCCTTGGTGACTATTTCAAAGAAATTGACCAGGTTTAAGAGGCAGGATCTGCCCTTAACAAAGCCAAACTGGGTAGGATCCAGTGTCTATAGGTCCCCAATATCTTTATTTATGAGGTCCATGATGATCCTTTCCATAGCTTTGCAGACCAAGCTGGTCAGGCTTATGGAGCGATAGTTACCAGGATCCGTTGAGGCACCACCTTTGTGGAGAGGGACCACTGTTGCTGTACGCCACTCTTTGGGTACATATCCTGTAGTAAGGCTGAGATTGAACAGTAGTTTTATGTTTGGGTTTAGTTCTTCTTGGAGTTCATGTAGGACACAGCCCGGGACACCGTCTGGTCCCATTGATGCTGTGTTTTTTGCTTTGGAGAGGGCAGCTCTTACCTGAGCATCTGGGATGTCAGGGCGACAGCACTCTGCTGGGATAGATGTTTGCCCTTTTGGTGGGGAAGGGGGGGAGAAGTTTGCGCTGAACCTGGCAGCTAGGATGTTGGCAATGTCTGTGGGTTCAGTGTATTTTTTGTCATTTTGGACTAATTCTGAGCATATCTGGGAATTCCCACCCAGGTTCCTAACATAACTAAAGAAAGCCTTGTGATTATCCTTATTGTCCTGTGCAATTTTTCTCGCGAAGTTGGCCTTAGACGATTTTATGAGTGCCCGTAGTTTTTTGCTAATACTGATCAGAGATGCCTTCCCTTTTTGGGATTTTGCTCTATCATGTAGTAGCTTCCTCCTTCTGTTTTATAGTTTGTTTATGGCTGGGGTCCACCAGACAGGACGCCTAACCTTGGAGGATTGATTCTTGGTTTTATTTGGGATCGCATGATCCATGCATTCCTGAAGGTGTTCATAGAATGCGTTTATAAAGGATTCTGCAGTCTGGGCCATATTTTCCACAGGCCCGGGGGCTTTGAAGGATTCCACCTCAGTTTTGAGGAGTGTGAAATTTGCTTTAGAGCAGTTTTTCACTGTGGTTTTCTGGGCAGGGGCTGGGATTGGGTTGTGAATATCTAGTGAGATTAGTTTATGGTCTGATCTTACCAGTGAGGGATACACTTCTGGTCTGGGGCATAGAGTCCCCATGTTGGTGATGATCAGGTCCAGTATGTTTTCCCCTCTTGTGGGAGTGGCAACAAGTTGTTCCATAGCATTTGAGTTTATAAATTCTAGGAACCTTTGGGCTAGGGTGTTGGAGCTAGAGTAATGCTCCCAGTCTATGTTAGGGTAGTTGAAGTCGCCCAATATAATGGTGTTTGGAGAGACCTTCATATTTTCCAGTGTTCTCAGGAAGGCCGAGTGGGGTTCCTGGGTTTGGGAGGGTGGTCTGTAGCAGGCTATAAACTGGAAGGCAGTTTTACCCACTGTTAGTTGCACATGGATAGTCTCTGATGCTTCGTGCTGTGCCACCAACCTGGAGGTGTGGGTATCTTTGATGAATATTGATACTCCCCCTCCTTTTGTGGTTCGGTCCAAATTTTGGGGCCGAAAAACATGGTATGAGGTATAACCTGGTAGTGCTGGGGTGCTCTCGGGAGCCTTGAACCAGGTTTCTGTTACTGCACAGATATCGATGTTCTCCATGCTAAGGAGAGTTTCGAGTGCATGCATCTTGAGGTTTAGACTTCTGGCGTTGAGTAGCATTACTCTTAGTTTCTTATCCCTTGTGATACCTATGGAGGTGGGTTTGTCTTTTGAGCCTTGCCTAAAAAAGGCACTATGGGGGTGGCAAGAGCCTTTGCCAATATCCAAAAGCCCAGGGTGACAGGTGCAAGCCGTCCCTAGCGAAGCATCGTGGCTTGTCGAGCATGTCATCCCAGGCAGACAGGCATTGGATCCCCTTTGAATGACACCAATACTTAAGCCAATTGTTGAAATTGATCATCTTGTCTTCATATTGTGTCATCATTCTTGGTGAGGGTAAGATGCTACTCAAGGTCAGGGTCATACCGGCCTGGGCTACATGCTCAGAGAGCTCCTCTATGTCTCTTTTCATGTAGTCCAGGGAGGTACGTCTCAGATCATTCACACCAGCATGGACGATGACTGAGTCATATTTGTACTTACCTTGGAGTGACCTGAGTGCTTGTGTTATGTGGCTATTTGTTTCTCACAAATGTTCTGAAATGCAACTAAAACTGGTGGATATACTGATATAAAAACTCTAGTTTTTTTTTTTTGTATGGACAAGCAACACATCCAGCGACTTTAAAAATCAATTTGAATGACAAATTGTGAATAAACAGTTTTAAAACTGTGACAGTATCTCTAGAGTGTCACAGGTAGACATAATAAATTGCAGTCCTTTATCAATCAATGATAAATCGTCAAGAGTCAATTCAAAACTGGAGAGATTAATTATTGACCATTTGTGTTCCTGTTGTTGACAGTTCTGCTCCGTGTTAATGGAGCATTCAAGCCTTGGTTCCTTGGCTCTTCTGCCACTCGACCAACTCCTGGATTGATTGTGCTGCCTCAATTGTACCTTTTCTGGAAAATTGAATAAAAAAGGTTGCTGATGCTGCTGAGAAGCATTATCATTATCTTCAAGGCTATGCATACCCCTTACAGGCATTTCCTCGCTTACATCATTAGTTGAAGCAGAAGCAACAGGTAAAACCTGGTCTAACCCTTCCGTGATGGATGCAGTATTAACTGGGACTTCAGATGTTACAATAAATTCATCCAACCAGTAGAGGCTGACTACTAAATTCAGGTTTTTGTGTTACTCTTTCAGTTTTTGGCCAAGAAAAGATGTTACCCATTCCAAAATCACAAATGTCTCTCTGAAGCTGCTTCCAGCTGGATTTCAAAAAATGTGCAGATATTCCAGGACATTGTCTTTAAATGAAGATAAATTAGAAATTTTATTCTCATCATGCAATATCTCTTTTTGTAAGTCCCACTCTAACTGTTCAAGAAATTCACTCATGAGGCACATATAGTCTACACTTAACTTCAAGTTAAGAATCTGCCACTTTTTTAAGAGTTCCAGATAGGTGTTGCCATATGTAGGCATTTTTAAAATTTGCAAGCCTCTTGGCACCACTCCCAACTCTAGATAAGCTTGAAAGCTTAAGTGCTGCCATTGTAAGTGCTTATATTGCTGTAATTTAATGTCTTTATACAGTGAAGAAGGGATTTGGTGTTCCCAAAAGCTATGTCTATTTTAATAAAATAGTGTTTCTACAGTTCAGCGTAGTCTTTGTTTTTTTGGATTTTTGCTACACTTGGATTTCAGTCTAGTTGGCTACGATTTCACCTTCGTGTGTCTTCCCCTTCATTTTTCTGATGTGATTGTAGAAGGCCTTATTATTGTTATTTATCTTGAAGGGTAGTTACAATTTGGGGTGCAAAGGTTAACCACTGGAGAGGAAGTGGTAGGTGTGATCTTAGGCACAGTTTTGTTAGAATGGACAGTGAAGTGTTCAGTTACTTCTGGAAAACTTAAGAAGTGAATAAAGAGTGCTGCTTTAATCTGTCAGTGTGTAATAGGTGCCACACCTCCAACAGGAATGTGTTTGCAGTACTTCCATTTTACCTTTGATGGGCAGAGAAGTATTGTTATAACTAATAAAAAATGAATGGCTAAAAACACAAATTGACTTTATTACTCAAATTCCAACTGGTAAGTGCTTTCATTCCCTTCATGGAACTTCTTCAGACTAAGTTGTATAATGAACACACTTATTTAAATACTTAATAACAATAACATGTGACCCAAAGCACTTAATGCCTTAACCCTTTCCTTCTAAGAACAACTTTAAATTTTTCCCTATCATTTAAACCAGGGTATGCACATGCAATATTCTCTCCAGTCTACTTCATCTTCTGCATCAAACCTATTATCAAAGCCATTAATGTCAGCAATTATTACAAATTTGAAGCATGCCCTATTTCTTATAACAAATGATTTTGCTTAACATGCTTAGCCAATGCATTGCTTGCATCAGTCTTGTCTGCTGCTCTTATATGTTAATTCACTTGCATGTAGAATTCTCTAATGATTCTTCCTATATAGAATGCTGGACATAATTCACACAGAGCCATGTATACCACATATTTGGACCTGCAATTATACAAATAAGGCATGCTTCAAATTTGTAATAATTGATGAAGTTAATGGTTTTGATCATAGGTTTGATGCAGAAGATTAACTGGGCTGGAGAGAATATTGCTGGTAAATCAGGCTGAATGCATGTGTATACCCTGGTTTAAATGATAGGGAAAACTTTGAAGTTGTTCTTAGAAGGAAAGGGTTAAGGCAGTAGTTGATGAATTCAACAAATTAGAAAAATGTGTTGAAATGTAAGAGACTACAGTGGGACTCTTTATTTTTTGAAGCCTGTTTATCAGAAAATAGAGTACCTAGGGGCTTAAGAGTAAACTGTGCACCTGCAGGAGACAATTTTTTCTAAAGAACTCTTAGATGCTTGGCAAGCTCTTAATGAAAGTACAGGACTTCATTATGTGAGGCTATTGTTGGACGAAAACATAAAACTATGAATACATTGAATAATATTATTATTTTGAGCTATAATAGACTCAAAAATACTAATTCAGCAAGCAACTTTGAAGCTAAATTTTGAGCTATAATAGACTCAAAAATACTAATTCAGCAAGCAACTTTGAAGCTAAATGGTCTAGTGTTCTGGATAAAGTTGCAGCTGAAAATGAGAATCAAAAGAAACGAAAAATGAAAAAATTTGCAAGAGACAGAAAGGATTATGAAGAAGGGGTGAACTGTTTCTTTAACCATAGCAATGAGTGTCCTGAATCTGCTGCCATTCAAACTAATGAAGACAATGAAGTGGGCGGAGCTACAGGAAGTGACAACAATGTTGCTAGGCAGAATAGCACAGCAAGACACAGGAGAATGAGCTCTGAAGTGGAGTCAGTGGATTATGAGACTGAAAACAGAGGAAAACAATTCACAAAAGAAAGACAGAGAAATAATTATTATAGAAATACTAGCACCAAGTCCAACAAAGGAAATTTTAAAAAGGTGGATGCATATCAAGATGGAGGGACAGGTTTGAATTTGTGGCCTCAAGGGGGGACTCAATAAACAAAAGGAAATTTCTTCTGGAAAAAAAGAAGCTGGTAAGATGGATTTCAGGGCAAAAAGAATTACAAAGGAAAGAAGTGGAACAACAATTACAACCATTGAACTAACGTACTGAGACTGATTCATTTAAAATTATTAATTTGTCTAATGTGGTGTTAAACAAACACCATATTATTGTATTAAGCAGGGGATTGACTTTTGTGCCTTCTGCTAGGCCCGGCATGATAAATACCATAAATGCACATAGAGAGTGTGTTAGAAAATTAAATTTAAAATGCGTATTTAAAGACTGTAACATCTCTAATAAGGTTCAGGAAAAAACATTATTCAGAAAACCTAGCATGTTTAATCCAATTCTTAGGCCAGAATTGGAAGCTTTGTTGGTAACATGTGAAAATGATGTGAGAAAAGAATTGTATGACAAAAGTGAATATGTATTTTATAATTTAAACAAAGAAGAAAAAATGCATTGTTTGAGTTAAAAATGACACTAAGCTGTATATTACAAAAACAGATAAAGGCAATGCAGTTGTGGTGCTTAATATGACATTTTATGTAGAAAAAAATTACCTGGATGCTAAATGATGACAAGTTTTATCAAATAACAATGTGGACATCTGTTAAAAAAGCATATGGAATTGGTGATGCTTGTATAGAAGAATTTTTTTTAGATAATTTGATTAACAAAGAAACAGTGGAGTGTTTTAAAGTAGAAAAACCCAAACTATGAAGGTTTTTTGGACTTCTTACAATCCATAAAAACTTGAATTGCCCTGATTTTAGGCCAAGAGTAGCCAGTCAAGGCAGTAAGATGGAACTTCCAGCCATCTTCATAGATAAATATTTACAGAAGTTAGTCGTACAAAGTAAATCTTATATTAAAGATTCCTTTGAATTTAAAATTTTAATAAAGAATGTGAAAATAGATGATTCCATGATGTTGGTTACAGCAGATATTGCTTCATTATATACAGTCATACCAAATGTAGAAGGGTTGGAAATGGTAAATAGCGAGCTTCGTACTTCAGGATTATTTAACACTAGACAAGTGAGATTGTTCACAGAAATGTTGGATGTTATTTTATCTTATAATTTTTTTTGAGTATAATGAAATATGCAGACAGAAAAATGGTGTAGCTATGAGGGCTGTTATGGCCCCCAGCTATGCAAATATAGTCCTGATTAACTGGGAATAAGAAGTTATATTAGAATCAGTTTTTGCAAAACATATCATCATGTGCAGACATTTTATTGATGATTTGTTATTTATTTGGGAGGGTTCCAAAAAAGAACTCTTAGATTTTATTAAACATGTGAATGAATCCACAAGTTACCTTCGGCTGACATTTAATTATAAGAAGGACAACATTAATTTTTTGGACCTGAATGTGTATAGATCTAGCAATGCTTTAAAAGTTGATTTATAAAAGGAAAGTGCAAAGTAATAGCTATCTCCACTACAATAGTATGCATACTTTAGCCTGAAAAAAACATAGTGAAGGGGCAATTCACTAGAATAAGCAGGTTAACAGATGAGCCAGTATTTTTTTGAAAAAGAATGTGAAGAACGTAAAAGGAAATTTCAAGAGAGAGGGTACCCCAAGGACATTTTTAACAGTTCTTGGATTGAAGTAAAAAAATGTAAGGGAACATACGGTAGCAAATGTAAATAGCAAGTAAAAAGAACATGAAAAGGATTTTTCCCAAGCATGTGTTTTAGACAATTCAGTAGATGAAAGTAAAATCAAAGGAACAATCAAGAATAATTGGAGATTCTTAATGAATTTTCAAGAAATTAAAAAATATTATAGGAGAGACCCTGTCTTTGTCTGTAAAAGAGGAAAGAGTTTAAAAGACTTTTTTAAGAAAATAAATTTATGCTCAAGTATGCCTGATGTGTTGGAAGTGGGGATGAAAAGATGTACCAGCTGTAAATTATGTCAATATATGAAAGAAATTAAGAATTTTGTAGTGACAGCAAGAAGTTTTGAAATTAGGTTGAATAATTGTATAATTGCAGGTCCAAATATGTGGTATACATGGCTCTGTGTGAACTATGTCCAGCATTCTGTATAGGAAGAACCATTAGAGACTTCTACATGCGAGTGAATGAACATATAAGAGCAGCAGACAAGACTGATGTCAGCAATGCCTTGGCAAAACATGTTAAGCAAAAACATTTTTAGAAAAAAATAAGGCATGCTTCAAATTTGTAATAATTGATGAAGTTAATGGCTTTGATCATAGGTTTGATGCAGAAGATGAAGTGGACTGGAGAGAATATTGCTGGAAAATCAGGCTGAATGCATGTGTATACCCTGGTTTAAATGATAAGGAAAACTTTAAAGTTGTTCTTAGAAGGAAAGGGTTAAGGCATTAAGTGCTTTGGGTCACATGTTATTGTTATTAAGTATTTCAATAAGTGTGTTTATTATACAACTTGGTCTGAATAATTTCCATGAAGGAAATGAAAGCGCTTACCAGTTGGATATTTGAGTAATAGAGTCAATTTGTGTTTTTAGCCATTTGTTTTTTATTATTTTTCCTTTTTAAGGCTGTTTTATTTGTTTGTTTGGAAGTTTCATGAGGTATTATTGTCTATAACTGCCTGTCCTATTTTTGACCTCTCTAATTAGATTAAAAGACACAAAAGTTCTGCTTTATTGTATTGATGACATAATTGTCTTTAAAGGGCATCTGTACCTTACTTTTTGCTCTAATCCAGGTTAAGGGCATAGATTAGACATGATGTTGCCTGTAGGAGCCAAGTTGTTGAAGACAGAGAGGAAGCAAGAGGCAAAATGTTCAATCACAGAATCTCCAATAAAAGTACAAATGGGGAAGTCCAACCAAGACTACTGAGTATGAGACCGGCTATATAGTTATCAAATATGTTCACATTCTTGAGAAAGAATAATGTTGTATTCTTGAGATCACGGACTGATGTTAAACAAACTGAGAAAGATTGCCATGATGGTGTCTGATAACATACCAACAGCTGTAACGTGTTCCAGTCTTATTCTAAGTATCTAGTCAAGCATACCTTCTTTGCAAAGGTTATGTCTAATCTAACAGGCAAGAATAATTAACTGCACTAATCCAAATAGCAGTACGATAGGATGTTGAAATGCAAAATAGGAGAATAGCCAATCACCAACGATGTCTAAATATAAGTTCAGTTTTTGTGGTGGATGTTAACTACACTTATGTTTAACAAAGAGGCTTCTGATCCTGATCCACTTCACCACAAAATGTATTAATTGTATGAAAACATTTTAAATCTACATTGATATACTTGCTTTACCAGTTTAGAATCTATACAACTTAATAATTTATTATTGAAAGTCATAATTTATTATATTTCATTTTTTGATATATATTTTTGAATGTACTTGCTCACCATGTTATGCAGCAGGTACTACAGATGTACTTAAGTTTCGTAAAAATTACTTTAGCTATACATGTAAAATTTTGTGAAACTGCTGTGTAAATGGTTTTGAACATGTGGCAATACCAATACAATCACACGTTCTCTAATTTAACAAGGATAATTTATTTTGAACATGTTGATATATGTAAACAAAAGAAAGATGAAAAGAACATACTGTGACGCCAGTGCACTGGCCCAACAATCAAGGAGCATCAGTCCTCAACACTAACACCAGTAAGGGGCATTCATATAGGGAAAGGATAATAAATACAGACACAGTAAAGTACAATTTCCCTTAAGAGCACAAAGAGATCACAGTCAGTCTGGGGCTGGTTTCTCACTTTCTCTCCAGTTCCCCAATCAGACTCCCCACTGGCACAGCGTTATGGTCCAGATCTCAGCCTAGTGGGCAAGCTAAAACCTCCAGCACCCTCTCTGTCCAATCAGTGCTTTGTGTCCCTCACCAAGTAGCTGACACACACACACTTTGGGATAAGAATTATATGCAACCACACAGACAGTCCTGTGGAAGGTTAGAAAAGGTTCTCCAGCTGTCCCCTTTTACTCAGACTATATGGTAGAAATCACTGCCACCACTCAGCTAATATTTTTCAGCTACTCAAAGGCCTGTATTAAAGGGTGTCCAATTATTACTGTGCAATATTATTATCCAAATAAGTGTGACTGAACAGTAAAACTTATTTGGAGTAACTTGGTACCTCACCTACTCACCTTCTAGCCCTCCCTCAGGGGTCCACTCTCTATACCATAACCCTTTTTCCCAGTATACAGACTCTCCCTTCCCTTGAGAATCAGGTGTCTTACTAGCTACCTGCCTCAGGCCTTGCAATATAAGGTCTGAGAGCTGAGCCTATGTTCTTCGTGTTTCACTGTTGCAGTCATTACATTTGGGTTATCTGCCTGCAGGTAGCCCCTCAGCTGGCCTGAATACCAGTCTTGGATTCCTGCATTGGGTGCTGTCTCTTCTTCCATGACATCAGGTTATCAGGGGTATAAAACATGCAGCTGATGCCATTACATCAGTCTTTCTTGCCGCGCAGTTCCCGAAGCAGAAGCAGTTCGCTGTTTCAGAAGCAGTTTGGTCGGCCAACTCCTGAAATTTTCATTTTCGAGTTTCAGAACCGAAGTCTTCAAAACAGCTAAGTACCCCATTGAGGATCCTTTTTCTTGCTCTTAACCGATGTCAGTAAAAGTTAACAATTGTCTTACCTGTGGAAAGCAAATACCTCATAAAGATTTTCATTCATACTGCATTCCTTGCTTAGGCCCAGACCACGACATCCCTCGCTGTCAGTTTTGTGGCTTGTTCAATCCCCAAACTATTTGTCATCGGGCTACATTTGCAGCAAATTATTTTGGTACTCGGTATAACTATCCAGAAATGGCTTTGGTAAGCCATCTGACTACCGATATTCCAAAAAAAAGTAAGGATAAAGACAGAGACCGACCGCATAGGTCCAAAACTGCCGATGACACTTCCGTTAAGCTAATCGCCAGTTCGCCGATACTCAGTGAGGCGCTTTTGCAGCCCCTGATACCCACTACTTCAGATTCGCAGGCCTCTACTGAGACCCATTCAGAGTCTGGTATGCCACAAAATGCTTCTTTGACTATGGAACCTGCAGATGTCTCTACCTTGGATGGGTATGGAGCCACTGTGCAGGCACCGGCTTCTGAGGGCATATTCAGGCCTACAGACTTGTTAAACCAATACCATCTTCTTCATCAACTGATGTCAAAACCACATGCTCAGGCCCATATGCCTATAAAACAAATGCTTAGAATGGCTGAAGACCTTATTACCTTAATTAGGGGAAGCCAGCCTTCCCCCTCTAAGAGACCTAGAACTGATTTTCCTTCTGATTCTTCTGATCAGGAATCTGAAATTTCTGTTTCTTCTGATTACCAGGATTTGCCCTTATCTACCTATGAGGATTCTAATGCAGAGGATTCCAATCCCTCTGCTTTCCCTCCAGAAAATTTTTCTTTTGGTGAAACCCTGCATACACTTAGGGAGCATTTCCACTGGGAAAGCCAGAATTACTCTGAGTCCAAAAAGAGGTTTAGGGAATTCTTACTCTTCCCTCAGCACAGACCTTTAGCTATCCTGCCTGCTACGGACATTGTAGATGATGCTTTCTTGGAATCTAGCCTTTCCCCAGACACTTCACCTCCAGCTCCCAGAAAACCTGACTGGTATTACAGAGTACCTGACTCCCACATGTTCCTCTTCAAGAATCCTACTGCGGATCCAGAGACCATTTCCCAAGGACCAAAGGGCATTAAGGCTACTGCTGCCAAAAACCGTACCCCTTCTGATAGGGATTCTAGAGCCTTGGACAGATGGGGTAAGAAAGTATATACTTCTGCTACTTTGGCCATTAGGGCTTTAAATTGCCAATTTCATATGTTAAAGTACCAGCAGCATATTATGGGACTACTTAAACAGAAAATGATGTTGATTCCTGACTGTGCTGAACACAAAGAATTACAGGATTTAATGCATTCTGCAGAACAAGTTGGTAAACATACTTTGCAATGTGGTTTTGACTCTTTAGAAGCATCTTGCATGGCTGCTGTCACTGGGTCTGTACTTAGAAGGCATGCTTGGCTTAAGGAACAAAACTTGCCAGATCGTGTTAAAGGTAAATTACTGGATGCTCCCTTAAACCAAGACCGCCTCTTTGGCAACAAAGCAGAAGTCGTCCTCAAAAAGATGGAGGAAAAAGCTAAATCTATGCAAACTGTTAAAGATTTCCTGCAAGTACAGCCTCCCAGATTTAGTAGGCATTGGCCTTCAAAGAACTGGTCCTTTCCAGCCTGCTCCAGGCTTTCTCAGTCCAAACCCAGGAACAGCAGACCACCTAGGTTACAGTCTCAGGCTATGCACACGCCTAAGCAGTGGGGGGCTCCAACTTCCAAAGCAGGGAGTAGTAAGACACACCCCTACTGGAAAATGGCACAATGACTTAAGCTTAACCCTTCCAAGCCCTGCTCAGCTGCCTGCTCCCTTAGGAAGAAAGCTCGCCCTGCATGCAAAAATCTGGGAGCTCATTACCCAGGACAAATTGGTTTTGAATATAGTTTCCCAAGGATATAGATTCCACTTTCACACCCTACCAACCCCAAACTGTTGGCCAGACCTACCCCCAAATCAGTGGGCAGAGACTCAACTGCAGGTTCTCTCTCTTCTAAGTATCAGGGATATACAACCTGTCCCAGCAGAAGAAAGGGGACAAGGTTTTTATTCAAGACTTTTCCTAGTACCCAGAAAAGACAGCTCCTGGCATCCTATCCTGGACCTCTCTATTCTAAACACTTTTTTGGTAATCCCAAAATTCAAGATGCTAACACTTCAATAGCTGCTTCCTATGCTAGGCAAATATGCCTGGTTGGCAATCTTAGACTTAAAGGAAGCTTACCTGCACATTCCAATAAGAGAATCTTGCAGGAAATACCTACGCTTCTGGGCAGGCTCCATGCACTTTCAGTTCTCTGCACTTCCCTTTGGCTTATCTACTGTGCCCAGGGTATTCACAAAGTGTCTAGCTTTAGCAATTGCATTTTGCAGGCAGATAAATATTTAAATATACCCATACTTGAACAATTGTCTGATTCAGGCAGAAAGCCAGGAATTGCTATTAAAACATCTGGCATTTGTAAAGAAACTTCTAAACTCACTAGGGTACACCATAAACAAAAATAAATCTCACCTAGTACCTGCCAACAGATTGTATTCCTGGGAGCAAGCTTGAACACAACTTCACAGATGGCTTTCCTCACTCCAGAGTAACAAGTTTATTTGACAACCTACTTCAAACTACTGGCCACAAAGACCCAGCTATCTGCAAGGAAAATTCTGCACGCCCTGGGGTTCATGGTCTCTTGCATTCTATTAATTTCATATGCAAGACTGCATATAAAGAAACTACAATGGTATCTAAAAAGCCTATGGTGTCAACATTCTCAGGACCTGGAATCAATGATTCCTAACATTCCTTGTATAAAGACAGAGTTCCTTTGGTGGGCAGAGGCCTGCTACCACAACAAGGGGCTCCCTTTCACTCTATTCCCTACCGCCCAAACCCTAACAACAGATGCATCAGACTATGCATGGGTGGCTTACTTGGCAGGGCAGTGCATTCAGGGCAAATGGAACCCGAAACAGATGCACCTGCATATCAACCAAAAATAAATGTTAGCTGTACAGAATTCACTGACAGCCTTCAAGGACCACATTCTTCCAGGACAATTATTAGTAAAGACAGACAACACCACAGTTATGTGGTACATAAACAAGCAGGGGGGAACCCACTCGTACCCTCTTTGCAGACTAGCCATGGCTCTGTGGAACACAGCCTTGAGCTACCAAGTGTACCTACAAGCTCAATTCCTGCCAGGCAAGCTAAATTCACTGGCAGATGACCTAAGCAGAAATCTCATGGACCCACACGAATGGAAGCTGGAACCAAAAATATTCAACTTCTTGAGAAACACATGGGGGACTCCAGAGATAGACCTGTTTGCCTCCCCTCAGAACTACCAGTTGGACAAATTCTGCACAAGGACTTCCCACAGTCAAGCTTGGAAAGCAGATGCCCTGTCCTTTACCTGGGAAAGCCTCTCAGTATATGCCTTTCCCCCTCTGCCTCTCCTCTCGAAGGTTCTGCTAAAGATCAAACAGGACAAACCAAGGACAATACTGATTGTACTAGACTGGCCATGCCAACACTAATACCCCCTTTTGCACAATATGACACTACTGGAACCATGGCACCTGCCTCAGACCCCTTCCCTGCTATCCCAGCAGGTGGGCCAGATTCTGCACCCTCAGCTTCAAACCCTGAACCTTGCAGCCTGGCTAATTCCTTGAGCTCTCCAATAGCACCCCTCAGTAAGCAGGCGCTAGATGTCATTCTGGAGGCAAGGAGGCCTAGTACTAGAAAATCTTATGCTAAAAAGTGGAAAAGATACTGTTCCTGGAGCCAGACTCGAGGGATGGGCAGCTTACTTCATATTCTTCAGTACTTAACAGAAATGTTCCACAAGGGCCTATCCTTCTCGTCAATTAAAATTCATGCCTCTGCCACTTCAGCACATTACAATACTGAACCACCCCTCTTCTCTCACCCCCTGCTAAAGCAATTCCTCAGGGCAAAAATTTAAGACCCCCCCCCCCAGGTGAGCCCTTACTCCAGCCTCGGACCTTAACTTTGTATTGGAAAAGCTCACTCTCCCTCCATTTGAACCAGCTGCAACTGCAGAGTTGAAATTCCTTTCTTGCTAAACAGTTTTCCTTCTAGCCATCACTTCAGCAAGAAGAGTGTCCGAATTACAGGCCTTCATGGCAGTGGAGCCCTTCATTATCTTCCATGCAGACAGGGTTTCCCTCAAGACCAATCCTTCCTTTATGCCCAAGGTGGTGTCTAGTGTGGCCCTAAATCAGTCCATTCATTTGCCCACCTTTTTCCTGAATCCATAAAACAAAGGAGAACGAATACTGCACTCTTTGGAAGTGCACAGGCAACTTGATTTTATTTGGACAGGACTAAGCCTTTCAGAAAATCTGAACAGCTGCTAGTTGGCTTTGCTGCAGGGGCAGAGGGGAAGGCCATCTCAAAGCAAATCATTTCTGAATGGAGAGCCCATTGCATTCATTTCTGCTATAAGCACCATGGAAAACCTACCCCACAGGGGATAAGATCACATCCCACCAGGGCTGCATCCACCTCTACAGCCTTTCTCAGAGGAGTCCCTACCAGGGACATCCTAGAAGCTGCTACCTGGAGCTCTGTACATACCTTCACCAAGCATTACCATACGCCTATTTTTTTCTAAATCCAGAGCTGGTTTTGCCACTGCAGTCTTGCAGGGCTTAATAGCTGGCCCTAATACTCTCGAAGTTCCTCCTCTCTTCCTTAGCTTTGGGAATCAACCCAAATGTAATGACTGCAAGAGTGAAACACAAAGAACATAATACAGTTGTGTACACTTACCATAAATGTAGATGTTCGAGTGTATTCACTGTTGCAGTCCTCGTTACCCTCCATCCAGCCCCCTGACTTCTCTTGGCTCTACCTTTCCTTCTTGTTTGGTGTATTTAAGCTTTATGGTGTATTTGCTTTTTGATGGAGGAGTACCATAACATATAATTGCTTTCCATTGTGGGGGCACCTGACATCTTGGGCAAGAAAAACTGATGTAATGGCTTCAGCTGCACATTTTACACCCCTGATGACCTGACGTCATGGAAGAATAGACAGTATCAGATACAGGAATCCAAGACTCTGGTATTCAGGCTGGCTGAGGGCTACCTGCAGGCAGGTAACTCAAATGTGATGACTGCAACAATGAATATACTCGAACATCTACATTTATGATAAGTGTACAGAACTGTACTTTCTCAACTCCCTCTTTGTAACCCTTCTCAGATCCCCTTCCACAGGAAGTCTGGCATCCTCTGACAGCAGTGCCTCACTGTCAGCCTGGGTACTACTACTCACCTCTACCTTTGCAGTCACTCTGTCCAAGGGAACATCAGTACCCACAAGCAGGTGTGGCTCACCTTCAGTCTCACTGCTACAGCATAGTTTCCTCCCTGAAGTAACCACCTCACCAGTCCTGGCTGCATGTATGCAGTCTGTCTGGGTCTCACCCAGGCTACCAGACCCACATTCTTGTCTCCTAGCCTGACTGAGTGTAACTGAATAAGTACATGGTACTTGCCTCATCCAAATCCTTCCATATCAGGACATCTGCAGGATGGTAGTTCGGTACCCCTGTTGTCTCAAGACAACCTCCTATTGGAATTTTGTCTTTCCCACTTACTGGCGCTTTCACCTTTTGTTCCCCACCTTACCTTCATGGACATCTATATGCCACATGGATCCACTGGTTGCATTCAAAACATTTAACCCTAGGTTATGGATGTGTACCTGGACTAGTGGCTTCCCCTGCTACTGACATATTCTATTGGTGCAGTCTGGGCTGCCCACCATGGTTCCTTTAGACCAATAAGCAATACTGGGGGTCACTTTCCTGGGCAAGGATGCCCTGCTTGCTAGGTATAGGTCTCCCTTCTTCCCCAACTCATCAGAAGTACCACATTGTCTATCAGCTAACCAGATACTCATGTACTCAGGCAAAGTGCTAAGGGTTTGTTCCCTCACCAAAAGGTCTGCCAGTTCTTCAAAGGTGGTGACCTGACATCCACTCACCCACTTATGAAAATACGTTTTCAGTTCAGCAACATATTCACACACACTTTCATCTGCCTTGCATCTATGCTCGTGAAACCTTTTCCTATACATTTCAGTTGTTAGCTTAAACAATTCTACCAAACAGTTCTTAACCACAGTATACTTAAAACAGTCACTGTCAGACATTTTAGACAACACAGTTCCAGCTTTACCATGGAATAAGGGGGTCAGGAACCTTACCCAGACCCTTTGGTCATCATCATACTGTTTGCATACCCTCTCAAACATATGAATGAAACTATCAAAATTATCCACCTCTTTAAACAGAGGAAGAAATTTACTGACCTTTTTTGCTTCTGGGATCCAGTTACTCCCTTTGCCATTGCCTACATGACTCTGGTGAAGAGTCAGCATTGCCTTCTCATGCTGCCTCTGTCTTTCCTTTTCCATTTTTTCTTTTTTCTCATTCTCATCCACCTGCAGACATCTCAGTCTCTCAGCTGTTTCTATTTCCAAACACCTGGCCTCCAACTCAAGTCTCTTTAGCTCCAGATGGATTTTTAAGTTCTTTGCAGAAAGGTTGAGCTGTCCATTCACTGAGGGTGGTACAACTCCACTGCCAGTCTGATTGTCCTTCTGGTTGCTTTTTTTGATGCAGCTGTGACCAAAGCTGCAATCATGTCTGCCTTAGTCAAGATTCCATGCATCAGTCCCCTAGCCTGACACATCTCAGCCAGCTGGCTTCTTGTTAGCTTTCCATACTCCTCTGCTGACATGCTGCCTGCTCTCCCTGATTAACAAAGCTAGCAAAATAAATAAAACAATTGTCATATAAACTCTGAGCATTCACTGCATGGCTGATTTAGAGTACAAATCACCTTCAGTGATCACTGTACACAAGCTACAGGAATTCACTCTATCCACACCACTGCAAGCCAATTAGTATTTGCCAACCAATTAATATGTGATGTGGATATCCCACCACTGCCACCAATTAATATGTGATGGCCATGCACTGGCCCAGCAATCAAGCAGCCTCAATCATCACCACTAACACCAGTAAGGGGCGTCCATATAGGGAAAGGATAATAAATATATACACAGTAAAGTACAATTTCCCTTAAGAGCACACAGAGATCACAGTAAATCTGGGGCTAGTTTCTCCCTTTCTCTCCAGGTCCCCAATCAGACTCACCACTAGCAAAGCTATACGGTCCAGATCCCAGCCTAGTAGGCAAGCTAAAACCTCCAGCACCCTTTCTGTCCAACCAGTGCTTTATGTCCCTCCCCAAGTAGCTCACACATACACACTTTGAGATAAGAGTTATATACAACCACACAGACACTCCTGTGGAAGGCTGATAGATGTTCTCCAGCTGTGCCCCTTTTACCCAGACTATACAGTAGAGATCACTGCCACCACCCAGCTAATATTTATCAACTATTCAAAGGCCTTTATTAAAGGATGTCCAGTTATTACTGTGCAATATTATTATCCAAATGGTAAGTGTGACTGAACAGCAGAGCTTATTTGGAGTGACTTGGTACAGTATCACCATATACATGCAATGTACTTTTAGAGCTTAAATTATCTCTACACAAAACAGCCACAGTTGAAAAGTTTAAAAATATGTAATAATACATAATAAAAACACAAGACAATACTTCTTACTACACAGTGCTATTCAAGAGTTCAGAGATCACAGAGAAATGTTTAAAATAATACAGTAGAAAAATTCTGACATCACAGAAAAACAAATTAGTCTAATCTTCCTATTTCCTAGCTAAATAGATTCATAGGTAGGTACTAGGCTGTTGGCCCTAGGGCCTATATAAGCCTAACCAAAAAGGTACCCTGGTTTTCGCAACCCAAGAAAATTATTTTCCTGTGCCCCTGTTGAGCAGAGCCACAGAAGTGATCCCTGGGGTGAATTCCCTATTTCCCATCCATTCATCAAGATTCTTCTTGAAGAGTGCTAATGAGAAGCTTTGTTTGATATAGACAGGTAGTTTGTTCCAGAGTATGGGAAGTCTCTGGGACAGGAATCTATCCCTCCAGCATGTTCTGTTTATTGTGGTGACAAGGTTTAGGTCCCTAGAGCATGTAGCTTGGGGGGATTAGGATTTCTTTAAGTGGAGCATGTCCAACAGCTCTGGGTTTGACATAGCTTTGTATGTTAGGCAGAGACTGCCTCTGAATAGGGGATATGCAACAGAGTAAAGCTAGAGTTTTTTGAGACAGTCTGCATAAGGCATCTGTTTGAGGCTGGTAATCCTCTTTGTGAGGTATTTCTGTGGCCTTTCTAGTTGTTGGAGATGTCTTGTGAGGTACATACCAAAAGGGGCATTGTACTCTATAATGGGTCTAATGAGTGATGAGTAGAGGGGAACAATGACCTCTTTTTCCCTGGATGAGAAACCTTTTGTGATGAGGTGTGGCACATTGAAGGATTTCCTGATTACTGTGGTGATGTGATTATCAAGGAAGAGACTACTCTCCACCAGTATCTCAAAGTCTCTTATCACACTTTCAGTGTTAAGTAGACTACCGCCTATGTGGTAGTTCATGGGCACAGAGTTTTTACCAAAGGGGATGACAATGCACTTTTTGACATTGAGCTTGAGGCCATGGCTTTGACACCAGGCATCTGTCTTAGTGAGGCCCTTTTGTAGGATGTCCACATCGTTAGGAGCTTCGGTTATGGTTCCTAGTTTGCAGTCATCTGCGAACTTCATTAGCCAAAGACCTTCTGTGTTAGCCTGTACTTCAGAGAAGTAGACCAAATAGGAGAGGACCCAGGACTGAACCCTGTGGTACTCCACTTGTCACAGGTCTGAAGTCAGATTTGGAGTCTGCTACTTTCACAGTGTGGTTTCTGTCAGTGAGCCAGTTGGCAACCCATCTTGTGACATAGGGATTTATACCTAGTTTAGTGAGTGGATCTATAATTCCAGAGTGGGGGATGATGTCAAAAGTCTTGGTGAGATCTAGATAGGCTGTGTGAACCACCTTGCTCTCATTTATGGCCTTGGTGACTGCTTCAAAGAAGTCTATCAGGTTTAGGAGACATGATCTGCCTTTTACAAACCCGAACTGGGTGGGGTCCAGAGTTTGGAGATTACCAATGTCTTTGTTTATAAGTTCCATCATGATATGTTCCATGGCCTTGTAGACCAGGGTTGTGAGGCTAATGGGGCGGTAGTTCCTGGGGTCCATGGTGACTCCCCCTTTGTGGAGTGGGATAACCATCACTGTACACCATTCAATGGGCACAAAGTCTGAGGTGAGGCTATGATTGAACATGGTACTTAGCTGGGGTGCCAGTTTGTTCTGTAGTTCATGTAGAACACAGCCTGGGATGTTGTCAGGTCCCATGGATGCTGTGTTCTTGGCTTTGGAGAGTGTGTTTTTTACTGAGCAGCCATGATTACAGGAACTTTGCATTCTTCTGGTATAGAGATGGGCCCTTTAGGGGATGAGAGGGGGGTAAAGTTAGTGCTGAACCTATCTGCCAGGATGTTGGCAATATCAGTTGGTTCTGTATATTTAGTACCATTGTGCTATAACTCAGAGCAGATCTGAGTATTGCCATTGAGATTCTTGACATAGCCATAGAATTCTTTGTGGTTGTCTTTGGAATCAGTGGCGATTTTCTTTTCATAACTAGCTTTGGAGGATTCTATGAGGGATCTCAGCTTCCTACTAAGGCTGACCATCTAAGAGAAACACAGTTCTAAAATCCTACTTACATACAGACACAGGCAGTGCTGGTGATGTTGAATGTTCTCAAAACAAATGCTCCAATGTTCTCATTCTTTCTGTACTTAAATTGATAACACAGTACCATTGATTCATTTCAGATTACATCATTTCTTTCTGGCTCCCAGGCTAACAGACTCTCAGAGCTTAATAGCCCCTTTGATCTTGCAGCTGATCAGGATCCACAGCAATAAAAGAAATTGTACATGCAAATTCAGCCATTAACTCTGGCCTCAAAACAATAGGCAGAATACCTTCATCCAGATATATCGGCTCCAAGCCCTGAGATCAAAGAATTGATTTATCAGCTTTGTTACAGCAGAGTGCACTGTTGTTACATTTTTGCAGTTTCACATTTAATACAATTGTTTCCCATGTAAGAGAACAGGCCTGTGGCTTATATTAATATTTAGAAATGACAGAATTATCTACAAAATTCTGTCTGGCTAGGCTGGCAGTCTTCACCTATCTTCACACATGCATGCAAATATTTTCAATAATTTTATCAAGGGACCAGACAGCATGTTGAAACAGCAGCCTGTAATTTGGCAAACCAATTGAGATGATGTAACAAATGTTAAAGTATAGAGGTTGTATAAATTGTGTGTCATAATGCATATTATATGTTTTAGTTCTTCCAGGGAATTAAGATGGAGCTATAAATAATGTGGCTTCTTTGTACTAACTCAGAAATAAAGTGATAATCTCAGATGCTGTGTAGTGTAACACTGTACTCAGTGCCCTGAATATGTTCCAATTCTTTAATCACAGTATGTTTCCTCATATGATGTTCCACTATCACAGTATTTTGTACGCTTTGCATTTTTGAGCACTTTCTTCCCAGAACAATGTTTGATGCAGTTTTCAGGTGAGTTCTAATGGATACAGTGTCTTTACTGATTTAGGTTATGGATTAAGGGTGCTTTTATTTTTATGACAGAGAATCAGTTATGTTATTTTCAGCATGTTAGTGAAGAACAAGCATTGCTTAAATGAGTGATGGACTTTAATTCAGTATACAAATTTTGTTATATTTAATTAATTTGTGATCATAGGCTATGATGAGGTTCTATTCAAATAGTATACTCATGTGGTTACATGATATTATAAATAGTACCATTGGTACAACCGTTTATCAAAGCTGAAAGTAAACAATGGCTGCTAAATACTATATGAATCACAAAAGAAAGCCATCTATTTGTAGCAAATTAAATAAAATGTCTTTTGTGAACAAAAATAACTCTAATATCTATGCCTTAATTAAAATGTGTATTTGGGTGTGTACATTACTGATATCTTTTATTTACATTATTAAACCAGTAGTTGATATATTACACTAATAAGTCAAACAGTAAACAGTTGCTGGGACATTATGGACCCTTTGCAGAAATTCATTTATTATCCTGTCCCTGTATCTACAGTACAATAACTATTTACTGATGAACTGGTGGCAGAATTCAGTCACAAGTACGTATTTATATTTTTTGTACAATGATAGATTATCAACCAACAATAAATACAGATAATTTAAGTTAGGAGTAAAAAAATACAACTTAAAACAAAAACAGCAACAGCAGTGAATTCTGATAAAAATGTAATAATTTAGTGTTTTCATCCACAAAACAAACTGTACTTCTTCACAATAACTACCACATGAAATCACAATATATTTATAGTCTTTAATACTGAGAAATAGACAATAGAAACTAGCAGTTTGTTAAAATCATTTAAAATAATACACTATTAAAACATACATATGTAAAAAAATTTTAAAAAAATTGTAAAATATATTATGTAGCATATATTATTTATAACCTGTTCCAAAATAAAAAAAATAAAATAAATAAATAAATAATCATGAAATGAAAACAAATACTAACCAATTATCTAATTTATTGGTTAATTAACAAATCTACTATCTCTTAAAAATATTTAATATTGACAGTTTCATTAAGCCCTAGAAATTTATCAACTTGTAGCCTAATTTTCCACAGTGTTTCATTCTTTTCTAAAGAATTCTTGTAATGACCATCCCAGTAGTCTAATGGAACCCTGTCTATTATGCTAAAATGGAAGTTTTTCAAAGATGAACAAAACCTAGTGTGCTTAAACTGGGTATTATTCTCTTCCTTCCTCTTCACAGAATACAAATGCTCCTTTATCCTTTTGGGCTCTCTACATGTGGCCAGGCCTACATAGCATGCCTCACAAAAGGAGTATAATGCAATAGATACCAAACCAGACTAGTTACAGCTAAAATGCTCTTTTACGTCTATAGCCCTGTTCAGAGGCAAAAAGTTAATATTTGGTCCATCCAACACATAATTACAAGCCCTTCAAAAAAACACATTTATACATGACCTGATTTTTGCTGGTTATAGTTCAAGGCACGTTTGTATATTCATTCTCAAGAACCTGCTTTAAAGAACTAGCCTTCCTACAATCAAACGTAGGACCCGAATTAGTAAAACTACCAAAATCCGCATTTTCTCTTAGTATTTTCCAATTATCCAAAATCAGATTTTCTTGCACTATTAATATCACTTGACATCCATAAGACAAAATTATTCTTGAATGCTGCATAAAGTGATTCAAAACATTGATAGTATTACTAGCTATTAATATAGGTCAAAATCATTCAGCCTTTTTAGATTAAATCTCCTCAGCAATAATTTCCAGTATGGATCTCTTGTAACCTCTTAGACAAAACATCTCAATGATCTCATTAATACCTTGTAAAAAATATCATCATCAGTAGTAAGGCTGGGCAGCCTGATCATTTGTCTATGTTGTATATTATTTTCAGTAATAACATAAATGTGTCATCTTACACTACACAACTCTATTAGTGATACCAGTATTCCAGGATCATACATATTCAGGGATCTCATTGAGAGAGAAAAGTTATAGTTAAGAGACGTGAAACTTCTCTCAGTTTAGATTATTAAAACCAAATATCAAGCAAGACCCCATGCTGTATATTTAAACCAAGTGTCCAGAAAAAAAAAGAGGTAATGTTGAAACAAAAGAAAAGACAGCTGCAATTTTATTGGCAATTGTTTCAACAAAGGCTATACAATCTGAAAAGTTGCACTGTATTAGTTATGTAATCATCATATCAAATTCAACACATGATCTTAGATAATATAAATTACATCAAGAAGAACATGTTACAGTATTTATTGAAAAGACTAATGATACTGTCTTCGAATGGTAAAGTAAAAAACTAGGAAATGATCATAAGGAATTTCTTTATTATTACTTTGTTACAACTAAGTACAAAAGCAGTACCGTAGAAATTATATAAGAAGTAACATTTAGGATACTTCAAGGGTGGAAGAGGTATTTAATTTAAAGGAATAAACATGCAAAAAAGATGAAAAATGAAACAAATGTGTAATTAAATGTTTTAATACTAATGATACCTAGAAAAACTATGCTAGTAATGTGGTTTAAAAATAAACTAATATTGTATTATTAATAAAATACCAGTACTAATGTGCAACTGTGTTATAAATCAGTATGATGTGTTAGCATTCTTCTTTTTTATTTATTTCTGTTTCCATTTTACAGGCACTGCTTGTCTTTGAAAAATAAATAACTGCAATGTCTTCTTTGGTACCTTTTTTCATATTGATCTATAATGTGAGCTCAGAGGTTATCGGAATGAACTGCAAACTAAGGAGTTGGAATTTAGAGGGGTATAAGAAAAGTGGTCAGTTCATCATAGGAGGTATATTTCCAGTTTTCATAAAGAAAGAAGAAGCAGAAATATCATTTGTCTCATCTCCAAATCCTGTTCATTGTGAAATGTAAGCAGATTGAATTATATTTTTTAACTAGCTTACACATTGACATTTAATAATGTTACATGCAATTATTAGCTTAATGAGGAATGGCAAATGCTGTAGCCTCTATTCCATCCCAAAGAGGTCCTACATTCTACTACACTGGACTAAAATAAAGACTCACACTGCAATAGTAGGAGGTAGCCTTAAAATACATCCACTTATTATTATGTGCACAGCAGGGTTCAGACCAAGGCATCAGAGAAAGGCAAATCTCTTCTCAAAACAATAGCAGTATTAAGGAAACAGAAGGCAATGCTAATCAATACAAATACAGCAATAAGGAAATAGAAGTCATCTGTAAAGTAAATTTTGTACTAAGAAAACAGAAATAATTTCTACAGGCTTCAACTTCAGTCACAGCTAGAAAAGACCCTGCAGTATGCAGCAAAACAGTGGCTGGCACAGCCAGAATATCACAAATAATGGCAAGTATTTTTATGAGTCATAAAAAACATAAAAATGAAGGGAAATGTAGATCATTAGTGTTTCTTCATTTATTTAGGATGTAAGCCAGTTTCCATATTAAGGTTCACCACCTCCTCCTCCTTACATACATAAAATACTGCAAACCTCTTCCCCTTAGACCCCTAGATTATTGCAGAACACATGTACTGGTTTAATTTCCACCATTTCATTATTTTTCTTGTTAATATTTGCAGCAACACTTAATTATTGAGTAGACTGTGCAACTTTTGGTAACACAATCCCTTAAATCAGTGGACCTGATTTTTCATAATGTACATGTTTTAGCCTGGCAGTTAATACATATGATTAAGGCTATGAGCTATTAAATAAGCACTTCCTGTGGTTTAGGATTGATTCCTTCAGCATGCATTTACTTATTGTTTGTCTCTGTGCAAGTTACTTAACCCGACAATGCTCCCAGGGTGAATCTGAAAAAGGTCCATGAGGATTAATGTTCTACCCCAGTTAACAAACAGAAAATAAAAATAAAATATATTTCCCATGATTTATAAAGTTAGTATTGCTGGCTATTTTTAATGATTTTGGCAAAATATTTATAAATAAATCCTGCAACGTATGTTTTGTTACAGGTCTACGTGCAATTAGCATTATAATAATATTTTCAGTTTATCATGTCTTTCCCTGTTTCTGATTTTCTTTCCATTTTTATTAGTATTTTATTCTACATTTATTAGAATTTTGGAAACTGTTTACATTTTATATGAGTTAAAAGCTTAAAGTGATTTTATGCTTAAGGACAGGAGGTGCAAGTACATAACTCTAGTCTGGAGTTTCAAGCTGTAAATCTAAAACAAACAAAATGAAAGAAGTGGTTTATAGATAAATAGCATTCTTTTAATAATTCCTTGTTATTTTGGGGAAAAGCATAACAAATCTGCTTATTTTTCAATAATTTGTTTTCCACTACACAAAAATAATGAATAATAATATTAGGAAAGTAACACAAACAAATAAAATTTAGACATTATAGTTTGCATTTCATGCTTTTTTGTTGACTTTTGTTTCTTTATTCCTAAGAAATTTGCACAGGAATATGACCTGAACTGCCCTACTGCTATTACCTTTCTCCAGAGTTTATCACACTTCTTTAATTAATTATTTGGAAACAAGATATAATGCCATAAGTAACTGATTATTATGTACCACAACACATAAGGGACCTGAGTAACACATACAAAGCTCTTAAACATTAAGGTTAGGGAAGGGTGTGAAGAAACTAAAGATATATGGCTACCACTTCAAAATCACTATATCATGCTTATGCTAAATATTCTTCATTGCATGTGGGAGTTGGTTGTACAGGATTTCTGAACATGTCCGCTGTTGGATTATTATGTGAGACAGAATATACCAGGAGATCCTGAATACTCACCATCTACCAAATTTCATTTGCCAGCCATCTGTGCCCCTCCATTAAAATGTATTCATTGGAGCTTCACACCTTGATCCAATACCAAAATCATGAAGCTGCTATCTCTATCATCTTCTTGATATTACCTAGTGAATGTAATACCATTCACACACTCCTATCTGTAATTTGTTCAGGTCTGTGGCTCTGTGTCTATCATGTTATCAGCAAGCCCAGCTGCTCTGTCTCATGCCTGGCCATTGTGCATAAGGTATTGCTGCCAAGCAACAATGTTTTTTCTCTCTCCAAATTCCCGTCCCATGCTATGACTAGAATTCAGTACTCCCCCATGGTTCCCTGTCAATAAGTAATGCATCCCCCTCTTGTGTTGATAAGAGAAACTCATTTCTGCTGCACCTTCTCCAATAGTTGCTCTAGCCTCCCCATCCCAGACTACCCTTACATGCATTTTGCTAATCTGTACGACCAGCTGTTGTCCCAGATTTGCAATAAAAAATCATTCTTGAATACTGGCTCTAATTAAAATTATCACTGCAGAAATCACATACAAAATAGTTAAACTGAAGAAATGCATTTAAATGACAAAACTCTAAGTGGCCCATTCACCTTAACACACACAACTGCTGTGTTGCCTTTACAGTGTCCCTGCCTGTTGCATTTCACACCAAAATCCTTCACAAGACTTATAGTTTTAGCTACACAATATCTGAAAACTGTCATCATGAATACAACTCTAAGTATTTCATGTAGACCTGCTACATAAATAAAACTGTGCAGAAAGTTAACTTTTTGAGTGTTTGCTTAGCTGTTCTAAAGGATGATAAATTGCTTAGCAATACTTCATGGAACGTATATGTTCAAATATCTAAATATCTACATCTTTGCTCTAGAAAATTGTCATGTGTTACATAACCAAAATTCACAAACATATTTTTGACAAGGTAAAATGGACAAATTATATGATCCACTGTTTTTCTGCCTCTTACTTAGATGACTGTGGTATACCACTCCACGTGCCTAAAACTGTAATTCAGTAATGAAAGTTCTACTTATGAAAACTGAGCATATCTAGCACTTTACAGAACATCTGAAAGCATTTTAAAAGCTTCCGTCATGCTTCCTTTCTACATTTTCAGTGGATTCATTCTTATAAACACCCCTCAATAAGTTATTTTTTTCATGCATTTGCAAAATATGCCTTTTATGGAATGAGGGACACAGATGAAATTCAAAAAAAATATTTCCGTCGTTTTATTTATTAGAGGGGAAAGAGCATTATAAAAGCTAAGTGCTGGGTTCGATAAAATATGCAGTTTTTCTGAACTAATTTGGATAGAAACTATACTCCAGTTAGAAAAAATGCCTCTCAACACAATATTAACCAATATCCCAACAGCAGTCACAATCAAGGGCATGGATGTTTTGTGAGGCAGGTCATGAGCATTTATGGAAGAAGAAGTAAAGAAATAATAAAGTAGCTTATGAGTAATATTGGGAAAAGACATGAGCAGATTACTGCAGACTGATAAACTGGATGCACTGATCTCCCCACAGTGAGCATACTATCTAGTTTCAATTTGTGCCGAGTGTCATCAAATTTACGTGGGTGATGCAGCACAGATGAAACTTAGTTGGAAATGCCCATTAAATTAGCTTTTGAAAATCAATGAATTTTTGCATTCTGCAAATAACTCATTCAAGAGAACAGCAATGAATTTATGATTACCAAAGCAAGAACAGGAAATATAAGTGTGGAAAAGATGGTCTACTAACAACATCAGAAAATGCGACAGAAAAGTAAGAAAAATAAAAGAGAGCACTCCTTTTTGTACAGCTGGAAAAAAAAAACAGCACAATGATCTAAGCAAAATATGTGTCAGTAAAAATCGTGAAAGAGAAAAAAGCCAGCAACAGGAAACAGTGAATTAAAATGATATCGATTCTGATATCATGACAGAGATGAGGAATGAATGACAAAAGATAAGGAACTGATGGACAAATGTGGAACAAAAGTAGAATTCTATTTTCCAAAGAGACTGCAACATAATACATTTTGAAAGATAAATTAGATGTAGAACTCAGATTATGTGGAACATGTTCTAGAATTTTTATGTAAATAATGGAGCTACTGGAGATACCATAAACATGTTTTCTCAAGATCACTTGTACAGGAAGTTCGACATTGTGACATAGCAGTCAGGTATGGTGCTTCTTTACAAAGGAAGAAATAAAATTGAGGATCATTACTGTAATCCTCTAACTCTTTCCTCAGCAGTGGAGGAAATACAAATTAGGGTTTAAAAAGAATGAGTTTGCCGCACCCAAATGTTATGGCAAACATGAGTTATTTATTTAACTGTTAAGTGTTGAATCCAGTAGAGAGTTATCTATACAGCTGTATAACAGTTGACCAAATGACAACTGATTCAAAGACCATCCACTGATTCTATGTGATGAAAGAAAAACATTCAGTAAAAATCTTAAATATTATTTTCTGTAGAGGTAGGAAAGAACCCTATGCTTTCTATGTAGTTTGCCCCACATCTCCCTGAATTACATAAATTCTAGGATTGCTGCAACTCACACTTAAGTACATTTTTCTCATTTTTAGAGTCATTAGATAAAATGTTTTACACTGAAAACAAGTTTAACAACAAAAGGGTTTGATGAATCGCATTTTGCTGGATTTTGCTTTGACAAAATAAAATACTACCATGCATGCTGGCTGACTGGAATTTAATACAGTTTATTATTGGAGAGACTGTTAATGGTAGTTGTACTTTTATGAAACTGACACCAACACTTTATGATATGTAGGCTAGCACTTCAACTGTGGCAAAAACACAAAGCTTGTCTAGATAATGTTATATGACTGGCCTTCTATAGGTCTGTCAAGAAAAACACATTTTCATTGCATCACTAAAGAACATTAGTAAACATTAACTGAATGCATTCATTTGTTTGTTTAATGTGGTAATGGGAAACTTCTGTTATCACTAGTATCAAATTTTACAAACAGGATTGAAAAAATAGAAAAGAAATGTCAGCAGAATATTATTACACTGGAAATGCGTTCACCTGCAGATTAGATGATGCCATGAAATAACTGTGGCTATTGTTATTAGGTTAGAACGTAAAGTTAATCATCAACAGATCTCTCACAATAATACATGGTCCAAATGTAAACTTGTCAAAAAGGCTTATGTGGAGGTGGCAAGGCTTGTGTAAAAAATGAAATATTCACAGGCAGACTGAAAAAAGTGGCGGGGGGGGACGACAGAGAATAGCATGATGGAGCTGCAAAACTGGAGGAAGGTGAAAAAGAGAGAATAGTTTAATCTCTCTAGCATGATGAAAGCCAGAGAAGTACACAGGTCAAAGTCAGGGGATAATCATGTTAGGTAATCTAAAGGTAGATAAATAATGTTCTAGGATTAGAAGAAGAGATGGAAGTATAACTCTGGATAGTAACATCGACAGTAGTGAGGAGAAGATAGCGCCATTGCAGCACAGATAGACAAACAAAGATACAGATGGATAGATAGAAAGACAAACATACAGACAGATGCTATAGGATAGTAGTCGACTATTCTTGGTAACAAGTACTTCCTTACAAACAAAAATGTATGTGATCTGCAGCATGAATTTAGGATTGTACCTAATTGAAATTATCTGTGCATTGTACTTATAAGCATGGTGGACCTGGCTGTTTATTTGTTTCTCAGAACACAGCTCATACTCTATCATACTTTGATATAGTGGCAAAGTTTGATAGATATTTTCATAAAGAATGACTGATTACTCTGCAATTGCAGTTGCAGTGAAATAATATTATTCTCTGTGATGCAGCATTCTTGGAGTTTCACCTGCAGCTCAGAAAACCCTATATTTTGATTAAATGTGTATTCTGTTACAAATACTGATATGTTGTTACATCAAAATCTGACATATTATTCTTTGACCATTAGTTCTGTAGGCAGGTATTCTATTGTCAATGGCATATGCGTTATAAGGTTTGCTATTAAAATGACAAATGAAGGTTCAGCGAACGGCAGTTGGCTGATTCCTGTATTGCCAACCTTCACTTGAGCGAGTGTCCTTTGCAGAGAATTCCATGTGCATTCACCTATATGTGGTCAATGTTATGAATAGAGATCATGTAACAGTGCAGATTGGGAAATGTATCCTTCTTCCTCACTGTAGTGCAATCTTGGAGTTGGAATGCATAGTTTGTAGGGGGTGTGGGGAGCACAGCCCCCCACAGGGGGTGCAGGGGGGGGCTTGCCCTCCTGCAAAAATGTGAATTCCATCTTAGCAATTGCACGTACTTTAGCACAAATAAGTATATAATATTTGACATTCAGTGAAAATGGTGAATCTGTGCATTTGTTCTTCAACCTCTACATTTTCTCTAACTTTGTATGCACAATTAATATGCTGTCTTTCAATGTACAAGCTGTTTTTTTGAAACATCAACATTTTGATAGTAAACCACAATATCATTATGTATACTAAGATCTTACATGCCTTCCTAGTGTGTAGATCTCTTGGACTAATGTATACTATTTAAATGTGCTTCTTTCTTGTCTTATCTTTTGACATTGATCATATCTGAAATAGTTTATTTGTTGATAGGATATATTCAGGTTAACATGCGCAGTTAGTGAATGTCTAAATATAAAGACATTCATTAAGATGAAAACAGTGAAGAAGACATTCATCGGAAATCTATAGATGTTCTTGTGACAAACGCAATACAGGAGTTCAAACCCTGAGCTACTTAAGACTACAGGAGTTGCCAGAAGACAGAAAACAAACTAGGATAAAGGGAAACAATATTAAGCATTATTCTTACATTATGAATACAATGCACATGGAAGAACTGATGAAAGTGTGTAGGAATACATTTGAATGGAGTTCCTGTACATGTTTAACAACTGGAGTAGAGTTCCATTTCTTAAATACTTCAGTGTATCTAACAAGAAGGCATGTCTGTATTCAAGTAATTTACAGAAAGGATGTTTGATAGACCTTTCTCATTTTTGCTCACGCCAGAGTTCTTTCTTGGACACCATTTTCACTACCGCATGGAAGAGGTTCACTAAAGAAGTGTTTTGGGCAAGGACAGTGTAAACGTTCACGAGCATTTGATAAAACATAAAGACATCTTGGGTCCTAGAAGGAGATGATAAATTCAGATACTGTGCTGAATCTGTTGTTTTTCAGCAGAAAAGGTTATAAAGACAATTAACTTATTAAACAATCCATATTGTTCCATGGGCTGTGTATCTATGCTTGCTTACTACTAGTAGTTCAGTGTTTGTTTAATTCCTTTATATTGTCTACAGTGAAGTAACATTCTAATGAAGGTTAGTTTTCAAATCAATGACATTTGATCATGCACACTATTCAAGCTGTGATATTTGTTTTCACTTTATTTTTTTTTTATTTTATTCATTTTTTAATTAAATAAAATGGTCCATCTCTGACCTTTTTCAGCTACAACTCAGGCCACAAGGTCAAGGGTAAATGCAAGAGGGTCTATATCATATGTTAGAAGTTTTATAACTTCGAACATTAAATTATCAAATTTAAATGTTCAAAGTTATAAAACTTCGAACATATGAAAAAAAAAAAACCCAAACGCAAAACTAATGGCTGTAGGCAGGGGGGCAAGCCCCCTGCACCCCCCCCACACCTCCTGCTCTTTAAATATACCAACTCTGAGACTGCACTACAGTGCAGTAAGGGAAATCTTCCCTTCACTGCACTATAGTGCAGACTCGGAGTTGGTATATTTAAAGAGCCAGGGATTTAGGGGGTGCAGCCCCCCCACATGGGGGATGCAGGGGGCTTGGCCCCTGCCTACACTAGTCAGGTAAGTTCCGTTTGTTTTTTTGGGTTTTTTTTATTATATGTTCGAAGTTTGAAACTTCAAACATTTAAATTCGATTATTTAACATTCAAAGTTTTCAAACTTCGAACATATAATATAGACCCAATGCAAGATACAAGGACAATTTAGAGTAGCCAGTCAATCAACATTCTGGGAGGTAAAAGGAAACCAGAGTATATAGAGAAACCTCACTCAGACATGGAGAGGACATGCAGATTCCACACAAGCAGTGACCACAGATCATGACAGAACTCCAAGCTCTGAGTATAAATATTAATCACTGAGACACCACGGTGCACAGCAGGAGCTTTTAATTATATCTGGAAAATTGATTTCCACATAGTGTCACAGTCTCCAGTGGAGGCTCAGGCAATCTGTCTCACAGTCAAGACTATAGAATATAAATTACCTTTACCTCATTACATCATCCATTGCTCCACTCAACAATGGAAATTATGTCTAGCATGTAGAACGCTGAACTGTTTTTTTAAGGAAACATGAATATTTCAATGATTTTACATTATGTTCTGTACACATTTTTGTAGATTTGTTTGCTTCATGATGATTGCCATGGAACTGAGACCTTGATGAGGGTTTTTTATCTAGTTCCTCTGCATGTCATACCCTTAACACGACCATAACTCTAGTGTCTGCACTTGTTAGTATTCTCTTAAGCCTTTTTGTCCTTTTTAGGTAATCTGGACATAATTGCATTTAAACTATTTAATGTACTGTATGTTATCATTTAGGTTTGCATTAAGACGATATCGTTGGCTTCAAGGCCTGATCTTCACAGTTCAGGAAATTAATCAGAACCCTAATCTTCTACCAAATATATCCTTGGGGTATGAAATATATGATTCTTGTAATGCAGAGGCAAGAGCATTGAAAGGTATGATGTTTCAGCTTTCCGGGAAGCAAGATCATTTTATTCCTAATTACAGATGCCAGGTAGCCAGTCGCATGTTGGGCATCATTGGTGATGGAAGTTCTCAGGTTTGCATTCAAATGGCTCATGTGCTAGGGCTGTACCGATTTCCACAGGTAATAATTATATATTTAAAATATGTACATCATGTATGGTCTTGAAAGAATCATTTCCACATTCATTTTGTTTTTCATATTCACTTTTTGAAGACAAAATAGAGTTTAAACATCTGGTCACAAGAGAATGGAGATATAAAGTAACAAAAACCTTCATTAAATGCAGAATCATTTGTGTGTTGACTAGATACACATTATCATGTGCAGATTTTCTATATGTCACATATGATGATAGTGATCTGAAAATCAGTGTTATCCATTCTTAAGTTGGAAACAGGGCATCCACTTAAGATGTTATTGACCTCATCTCAAGAATAGATGCAGACTACCAGAAAACTAAATGTACTGAATGAGATCAATCAATGGCAATTATGTCTTTTATTCTTAAAATGAGTTTTATTGACTTTTAACTGTGTCTTTTTTTCCATATCTCTGATTGATATTGTGTGTGCATGTGTGTGTGTGTGCGCGTGTGTGTTCATGTGTGTTCGTGTGTGTGTGCGTGTGTGCATACACGCGTGAGTTTGTGCGTGTATGTGCATGTGTGTGTGAGTGTGTGTGCATGTGCGTGTGCGTGTGTGTGTGTGTGTGTGTGTGTGTGTGTGTGTGTGTGTGTGTATTCAGGTGCGCTGCAACCACTCACTGCAGAGACTGCTGACAAACTTGTGGAAATTCAATACATCTCTTAGAGTAATATGAGATCATATTGAATCTATGTGAAGACAAAACTGGCAATTCATTGATATACAGCACCTGAAAGCATTTACATTTTAATTGAGCCTCTGGCATATTAAACAAGTAAAGCAATTTTCTTGTGATGATAAGGGGAATGTACATTATTCAAGACAAATGTGATCAAATGTAGTTTTCAGTTGAAAATAGAAATGAAAAAAGACTGCAATTGATTAACTACATGCTACAAAACATTTATTTTGCTGGAGGTCTTTAACTATCTCATCCCAATGCAGGGAGCTGTATATTCCTACAATTATTGTCAGCACTGCAGTTATGCAGTTTGACAGAAAGGAGATATGATCCCTTTAGTGACCCAGAGTTTGACTGAAAATTCAATTCAACTAACCCAGTCAACTAAGTAACAACCATCTTCTGGTGACATATGAAGTGCTATGGGACAGCGGGGGGGTAATGAAGATGCAAGGTGGGGCCACAAAGACAGAAATAAGTAAGAGACTAGTGGAAAGAATGCATCTCAAAACCAAAGAGACACTCAACGCATCTGCAATCCATGAATCTAGTTATGTTTGAAAAAGTGCTAATTGTATGACACTATGTTGTATCCATTGTCAGCTGTAGTTAATAATACACAAAAGTAAAAAAAAAAGAGAGAGAATATGGAAACACAACAAGGACTTAATGGTGAATAAAATGTTAAGTATCAGAATTTCCAAACTCTCTGCTGATATAATTGCTTATCTAAACAGCAGCAGGATAATTAATTTTAAAAAGAATCATTAAACTAGGAAAAAGAGGTATAAAATACAAGCATAAAATTAACTACCACATCATATATCAAGAAAGGCATTTCTAGTAGATAGATAAACATGTCTATAGTTTTATCTCAAAATCAAACTCGTGAAGTGATATATTACATGTAAACATTTACATACCACAGATATGCCATTTATGGTATCTGTTTTACATTATCAAGTGGAAAAATCTTCACACTGCAGAAAATCTAACTTAAAAGTTCAAAACTGATTTTCTACAAAACACTTGTAAAACAGCAAGATATAAAGAAATAACCAGTTGGCAAACGAACACCGTTGAGACCAGCAAACAGCAGCAAAAATAAAAATAACAGTGAAATGAAGCACGGCTCCAAACAACATAAACTGTAGTAAAAACATTTAATAGCAGGTTAGTGCTTTCACTTTTAAATGTGACTTCTTCAGACCATTAACATAGATTATTATAGAACACTCAAGTTTTATATACTTACTAGTAACGTTCCGTTCTTTCAAAACCTTCATTCATTCATTCACTGATCATGCATACACATGCAAAACAGATGACGTCAACAATACTATCTGCTACAATTTAAAGGCACAGTCTTACTAACTATATAGACTTAAGTAAAATAAAAGAAAAGAAAATAACATTACTCTTAATAGCTAATATAAACAGAAATGCCTCTGCCTAATTCCTAATAGCACACTAATATATTTTACAAGGTAATAAATAAAGCACAACGTGGTGCAGCGGTAGCATTGTTGCCTCACAGCAAGAGGTTCTCCCGTTCGATTCCCGGCTGGAGCATGGGGAGTGCCTTCTGTGTGGAGTCTGCATGTCCTCCCCGTGGTTGGGGACATTCAAAAGACATGCGTAAATGGGTGTGCCTTTGTTGAAGGTTGAACGTCGAGCTGGCACTTCGGCATTCATGAAAATCTACTGCCAATCATTAGCGGACCGGAGTTCCACTGTGGCGACCCCTAACCAGGGAAAGCCAAAAGACAACAACATCAACAATGCAGTTGTCTAAACTAAAGCAGCAATTACAGTATGACTACTAAAAAACATTTGCTAAAGTCCCTAATACAAGTAAATACGTGGTCATAGTGCATATTGACAAGCTGATATAGTACGCTAGTAAGTAAAACGCTAAAGCAATTTAACATTTAGAACAATAAATATAACATAACTACTGAAAACAGATACTAAAATCCTTGGGCAAATAAAAATTATGTAAACGATAATAACTACTTAGTAACAAACTAATGTATTATACATCTATTTATTTCTGTTTGTATTAGTTATTAAGACTGTTATTTTATTTTATTTTATTTTACTTAAGTCTATATAGTTAGTAAGACTGTGCATTTAAATTGTAGCAGATAGTATTGTTGACGTCATCTATTTTGCATGTGTACTCATGATCAGTGAATGAATGAATGAAGGTTTTGAAAGAATGGAACGTTACTAGTAAGTATATAAAACTTGAGTGTTCTATAATAATCTATGTTAATGGTCTGAAAAAGCCACATTTAGTGGTGAAAGCGCTAACCTGCTATTAAACATTTTTACTACAGTTTATGTTGTTTGGAGCCGTGCTTCATTTCACCGTTATTTTTATTTTTACTTCTAAAACAGCTTTTATGCAGGGAGGATGCCACCCTGCACCCCTACACCACCTGTTAATTATATATACTTACTCCAAGATTACACTACAGCTGGAAAAGGACAAACCCTCACTCCTACTGTACTGCAGTGTCAGGCAAATGGAATAATTTAATATTCTGCAGTTTTGAACTTTTGAGTTTGATATTCTGCAGTTCAGTGATTTTTCCAGTCAGTAATTATGGGAGGGGCACACACTTATGTGGTGATGATCAATAAAGCACTGGCTATGACCTTGATAACCCAGGTTCAGTTAAGTGACCTAGGCATAGGAGGAGTCTGCCAGAGAAGATGGTACTGACTGATTGGTCAGTGTTTGCTTAGACATCGTGAAGTTGGGACATCTTGAAGGTGGGTGGGGGTAAGATCCTGCTAAATCTGCTTGCACATTTTATTCCTGGTGGAGTCCCAGCATCATTATAGGCACTGAATCATAGTGCGTGTTTCGCTTTGCCAAGAATTATATAGCATCACAATCAGGAAAGATTGGGCACATTGAAGCATGCACATCTCCTTGTGTTGGTTCCTGAAGCTCTACATTGGTGGCACAGATATCAAACATGTGGGGAGAAACCAAAGACACAGAAAAAAATCCTAGTGAAGCTTCATTAAAGATGTCATGACACCATGAGATGACCTACTTCCAGATGGCAATGTTTAGTGACAGTTACCCATTCCTGGTTGTCCCACAGGGCAGCCCTGGTCCAGGAGTAAACTGTACATTTTAGCATAAGCAGAGAGGTAGATTGCCCAATGAGTGTCAAATTGCTGATGGTCAAGACAATTCAATGTGGCTAAAACAAAAGAAAATTAAACACACATACAAGAAAAACTGCAATAAGGAATGATTCATGATTGCATCCTATTACTTGGTTTGGTCTTTTCATTAAGTACAGATCTATTCCCTTGATTTCCTAGAGGTATCCATGTCTACAAAGTTGTCTACCCAATGATGTACAGCTATGAAAGGCTTCTTGTTTCGTGTAGTTCAGTAACAGAGCAGTCTGAATTTTTTCAGGCACTGGTTTACTGAAGAAGAGCAATTACTCTCAAGTCACAATCTCAATTTCATACCCACACTCGGTCATCTTAATTTAATCCAGAATCAAGATATCCTGCAGAACATTACCTGACTATAAGATCCTGCAACCCATTTTGTAATAAACCTTTCATTCTAGCAGAAAACGATAAGGCATTATTAACAGAATAGCAGACCACGCATTCTGCACAGTTTGCAGCTGTTGATTAAGTATTGCTTGACAGCATCTGCCTCCTTCAATTTTCATTGCCATAATTGTGATTACAGCTTGACAGTTAACAAGTCTACAATGATTAGATTTCTACAGTATACTGTTTAGGTGTAATTTTGACTGATGATAAAAGTGGAGTTGTTTAGATTTGCTAAAACTATACAAACATTCTCTGACAAATTGTAAACCATTCTCCAAAAGAATCCTATTAATAATAGCTAGAACAGTTTACCATCTGTATTAGCAATGCATTGCTAACAGTCTACACCTTACATCTGTCACATGAAAGACAGTATAGCATTTGTGAGTTTCCAGGTTATACAAAAGTAATTTATTTATTTATTTATTTACATTTGTTGACCGGGACTGTCCAACTGGACTTAGGTCCATTTTCAGCGGAGGCCCGGGGAGAAAAGCTCCACAGTTAAAATAAACAGGCAGTAGTTATATTGGATTACATAGCGATTAACAATTTGATTAACATAGCAATTAATTACAAACATATTTACAGATGAAGAACATAGTACATCAGTAGACAACTAGAATCTTTATCTGCGAAGTACATAACAGACATTAACAAATGTTACAATAAGAAGTTCCTGCTGTATAATAAGTACTAGGTTTATGAGCATCTGAGCTTGCTATAATCAAGGTAGTTAGTGGGGTGGAAAGAAAGGTAGTGGTTGGATGGGGTGGGTGATATTAGAGTGGGAGTTGCAAGGGCATAGCCAGCATGTTTTTAGGCGTGCTTTTAGTAAAGTTTTGAAGTGGGTGCATGATGGTATGGAGGTAATTGTGGGTGGGTGGGAGTTCCATAATTTGGCTATGGTGCAAGAGAATAGTGCTTCACCAGCAGAGTTATTGGCTTTAGTGATCTGCAAGTGATTTTTGTTACTGGATCTTAGTGGTCTGGTGGTGTGATAGGGTTGGAGTAGATTCTGGAGGGATGGGACATTTAGTGGTTTACTAGTTTGTGGGCTAGTGAGAGTTGATAACATTGAAGGAGGTGAGGGAGTTCAAGCCAGCCCAGTTCAGCAAGTGAGAGACAGTGGTGACTATGGTAGGATGCCCCTGTGGCGAATTTGGCGATTTTGTTGTAGCAGGTCTCTAGCTTGTTTAGATCACATTGCCTTAGGTTGGTATATACTGGAGAGGCATAAAGTAGGGTGGAGATAAGGTGGGAATTTGCTACTGAAATCATTGCTGCTTTGGTGAGAAGTTGCTTATTTCTGTATAACACTCCTAGTTTTTTTGTAGACTTGTTTTCTGCTCATGGATATGTGAATGTCAAATTTTAGTTTATTGGCTATTTCCACTCCTAGCAATTTGGTGTGTTCACTTGGGTATATAGTGGTGTTGTCTTTTGCTGTGATGTTAAAGTGAGAGTTGTTTTGAGTATGTTTGGTGGGTTGGAAGATGAGTAGTTTAGTTTTGTTTGGGTTGTGTATTAATTGGGCATCGGATAACCAAGTTTCAACAGAGGAAAAGCTTCCTGTGTGACTTTTTGCAGTTTGGGTAGGGACTGGGCTGAGCAGATGATGGTTGAGTCATCTGCGTATTGTATGAGTGTGCCATGTTTGGTGGCAGAGGCTAGATTATTGGTGAAAACAGAGAAGAGTAGGGGTCCAAGGATGGATCCTTGGGGAACCCCTATGGAGACAGGTAGTTGGGGAGATATATCATTCTGCCATACAACAGATTGTTGGCGGTCAGACAGGTAACTCTGAAACCAGTTGGTGACTGATTGAGAGAAGGATAGGTTATTGATGACAGAGATGAGTTGTTTGTGTGGGACCATGTCAAATGCTTTAGATAGGTCTAGGAAAGTAGCAGAGGAGAGATAGCCATTGTTTTTATGCTGAAGTATAGTGTTAGTAAAGGGGAGTAAGGCAGTGGTGGTGCTATGGTTTGGTCGGAAACCATGTTGAGTATTGGAAAGGAGGTTGTTAGTAAGGAGGTAGTCTGAGACCTGAGAGTGTATGCATCTCTCTAGTATTTTGGAGAGTGGATTGAGAATAGCTATAGCATGGTAATTGGTTAGTTCTGTGGAGGGGCCGCCTTTGTGGAGGGAAATTATATGTGATACTTTCCTCAGTGTGGGAATGTAACTTTCTGACAGAGATCGGTTAATCAAGATGGATACTGGGTAGGCCAGAGCATCAGCTGCAATTTGTAGGTATTCACTTGGGAGGTTGTCTGCTGCTAATTTGGTGGGCCTAAGTTTAGTTAAGAGTTTTTTTATGTTGGAAGTAGGCACAGGAGAAAAAGAGAAGGCAGTGGGGAGATTACTAGTTGAAGGTGTGGGTTGGAGGGGAGGGGGGTTGTTTTTAGCTAGTGATAGTATGTTTTGTGTGAAGTGTGTGTTGAATGAGGTAGCAATATTTTCGGAGAAGTGAGGGATGTTAGGAGGATGCAAAAGTATATACAAATGTAATACTCTTCCACATCTGAAATCAGGCAGGGAGACTGACAGATTGGGGCAAAATGATGTCTAAGTGTCTTCAGTCTGAATGATTTGTGGATTTGAAAATTTAAAGCAGATGGCAGCTTAAGGTACAAATTCAAATGCATAGAAAGCTGTAACAGACTTGAGGATTTGCCCATAATTATGACACATATTAAGAAAAGGCATCCTCTTGTCAGTTATTTAGACTGGCAGATTTGGATGATTCTTTGATAGAAGCAGGAAGGAGGGCCATGGTAATGACTGGGACTGGCTGGCTGGATAACTGAGGGAGACTGAATGTGAGTATATATTTAGAAATTGGACTATATTTTTAAATTTGACAGAGATACTAAACTGTGTCTACTGGAATGGGTCCTTAATAGAGTAGAGAGCAACCTGGAGGTTAATGTGTAAGTCACTTGCTTTCATAAATATAAGCAAGTTACTAAAGGGCAAGACTTTACATTTAGACCTCACACAAAAAGAAGTGAATGTGGATAAACTGGAAATACTGCAAATGTTGAAATATAAGGAAAGAAGTAGCAGGAGAGACATGGTCAATGTTTTTGGTATTTTGCTGTCTTACTGATATAACCTAGACATGTCTACCTGTACACAGACTAGAAGTTTTAAAGTAAGTTGAAGAGAAGCATCGAGATTATAGTAATTATTCAAAATAACGAATGGTGATTAATGGTAAGCTTTAGCTACTGAGGAGATTATTGGGCAGAATAAAAGGAGCATGGTAAGAAATATTAAAAGATCATGGATTTGATCAGTAGTTTTGCATAAATCAGATGTCTTTACTTTATTTTTATGCATGTTATTCGATATTAAACTAAAAGAATGAGAATTAGAAATAATTTTAACTTTAAAGATGTGACAGAAGACACTGTTGGATCAGAATGTTATATGTATAATGTTTATACACAGTCTAATTGCCCTGTAGCATTAAGGATTACATTTAGTGTCAAGATCATATAGTGTAGGAAATGAAAGACTGATGTTATTTCCTGTTCTAAAAGTGTATAAGACATAAATATTCTACTATGATGTGCTTTAAATATTTTCTAAATGATGGCTGACTAATTGATAAAGAATAATTAAAAAAAATGAGAGTATTACCATTTCAGTTTCCCTGTCCTAGTCTCAAGCTGCTAATTTCCCAGGCAGCACAAAATGTCCTTCCTCTGTAGAAGCAAGCCAATGCTTGTATAAGTATAAGAGAACTGTGCCTTTATTATCTTCCAGCCTGATTAGGGGATTACTCATGAGTTATTACAGTGTGTTACTGTTGATGTAACATAACAGTCATGCAAGCTGTGCTATAGTAGGGATGGTTATTTGCTCATTTGTATGATTTCTACATCACATGTTAATATGATCAATTTAGTCACAACTGAGTGTTTGCAGACTGAACCAAAGCCATTATTTTGGCCAGAGTTGTCTAATTATAGTATGTAATTAAAACAGTGTGTGTGTGTGTGTGTGTGTGTGTGTGTGTGTGTGTGTGTGTGTGTGTGTGTGTGTGTGTGTGTGTGTATATATACATATATATATATATATATATATATGTATATGGATCTACTTCATATGACCGAAAGCTCATATGATCGACAACCATTTGACTGACACCAAAACACCCAAAGCTCATATAATCAAAACTCATAACATCGACACATGAAATCCAAAGCATTATGCCCTTTCCCCACTGTAGTGCGACCTTGGAGTAGGAATAAATAGATAAGGGGGGTGTGGGGGGCAACACATATGTCATAAATTTTAAACATACACATGGATACTTATAACAGAAATGACTATATTTATCTAAATAATGTGGGGGGCTCCACCTCCACACACCCCTAACTATTTATTCCTACTCCAGGGTCGCTCTACAGGGGGGAAAGGGCATAATGTGTTGGAGTTCATGTGTCGATATTATGAGTTTCGATTATATGAGCTTTAGGTGTTTTGAGCTTTAGGTGTTTTGGTGTCAGTCAAATGGTTGTCCATCATATTAGCTGTCGATCATATGAAGCAGACCTATATATATATATATATATATATATATATATATATATATATATATATATACACACACACACACACACATATATATATATATATATATATATACATACACACACACACACACACACACACACATTTATTGTCATACTCAGTACTGTTTATGGTCAGTGTACACCATCATTTATATTTAAAATGCTTTCAGCCAAGGTGCTGGGGCAAAGAAGAGAAATAAGCATGCTATCCCCTTTAAATAGCATTCTGGTGGAAAGTGTCAGAAATAATTGTGATACTTCCAGCTGCAAATTCTGCATTTAAACTCAAACATCTCAGCTCCTTAGAATTAACTTAATTATAAGACTGTAATTATTTTTAAATTGGATAGCATATAATAACAGTGTTATTATCCAAGACCATTCATATTATATTAATTTTCATATTATTTATCTATATTTTGGAAACAGTCCACAGATTGAAGGGCATTAAGTAAACAAACAAAAATCTGATATTTTTTCTATTCCTGATGTGAATGTAATCTGGCACCTCCAGCTCTACAGATTTTTGAATTTTTCAAATGTCAGCATGACAAAATCAGCCACAAAATTCCACTCTGTTACTAATATGATCCCAATGCATTCCTTGACTGTCCTACCTATATATATATACATTTATAGTAGGTGTAAGTTAAATATTATACACAAAAATCTGTATAACTGCTCAGAAAGAAAACTATATGGCAATCACTTGTTTGATAATCACAGTACTTTGAATACATATCTTTGTTACCTGCAACATATTTTGCACAAATACTGCATCATTTACAACAGAAGCTGAACATGAGATAGCATTTGTGTTATTTATTAATTAAATGGATAACGGAACTTGTCTTTTACACAAGTAACATCTGGATGATCATCAGGATGCTCAACAAACAATACAGCGATGACAGAGGAGTCCTTTATTCTGGCTGCCTTGTGAAAGAAATGTACCACATTAAATGCAAGCTCCTGAAGAAGGGTATTAGCATATTTAAAGATACACAACCCATAGCCTATATTCCCATTTACTATAGTTTTAAAAATATACAGAACACTGATATTTTGTCATATTAATAATTATTTTGGCAAATGGCAACTGTTTTAGTTTTTAATATACTGATCGGTTCTTGAATTGTCCATATCTTTGCTAGGGTTCATTAAGGATCTTCTAGATCTACAGTATTTATTTTGAATATTTGTTCATCCTTTTAAAACATTTCTTGCTGAACTACAGGTTTATATGTAAACATGACTGGAGAAGCTTCTGTCTATAACACTTTGGTATCACACCTCCAGAAGTTTCTATTTTCTTGTTGCATTGTGATGATTTTTGGATCTTCTGTTACATTAAACTTTGATATATTTGTCTTACACAAATGGTTGTGATTCCTTCCTTCTATACGTTTTCTTCTCCCTTTCAATAACATGCTACCATGACTTGGCTGCTTGGCTATCTAGTTTAGCTTTAGGGTACGATTTTTTCCATGGCAGTTGTACTTTTACTTTATTATTTTTGTATTTATTTTATCTGAAGGTAAGGATTTTCAGTTCTATCTGGCATTTTTCTATCACTTTTGTTAACACTGTAATGATTTTAGGCATTACAAATGCAGCTGAAGTAAGCAATTCTGTTTTTTTAGTGCTTCAGTACAACGGACTAATCTTTTGATGTAACATTGCAATATGACAATCTATATAGTTTTTGCTACAGTTCTTTGGCTGTTGAAGCATTTTCTACTTGCATTTACAAAAGTTTTACAAATGCCCCTTTTTATTTTATTTTTTTCTTTGAATTTCTGACGTTTGTACTATGGGCTGCTGTTATAGACAATATTAGATATACATTGTCTTATTAATTCAAATCCAGTAGCACAGCTTGTCAGCTCTGTGGCATAGGGAAATAAAGTCCTGACTACAATACAGATGATGTGGCTTCATACAGTACCTCAGACATCTGTAGGAGCTGGCAGGAAAGGAACAGGAGTGAAAGGACATTCTTTGCCAGCTCACCCATCCATGGGAGAGGGAGGCAGCCCTAACTCACCACATGTGTGACACCTACATGGATCAAAAATCTTAGGGGTGCATGCAATGTGAAATTTCCTGCATGTCCTCATTCATTTTGGAGCAGTTTATAAAGATATTTACATGAGACCCTACCTCTAAATCAGCACACATTCAGCATCTATCTGGAGAGGTGGGAAAAGTTTATTATTTTTTTCTGGATTCTAAAAATAAAAAAGAAAATGTAGTAACAGCCAAGTACATAACTGCATAAGAACAAATGAGCTGCAGAGGGTAAGCATCATCAACACCACACCCAGATTTAAAGGAAATAATTCATTTCCAGCTATATTATTGACCTATCCCTAAAAAGGGTATAGCCAAAGACTGGCAGCTCGCTTGCAGTAGATTTTACAAGGGAGATAATAATTTGCGACCTCATTATGTCCTTTGAACATGTGACACCATAATCAAATAACTGGCTTCTGTATAGGTCAATTATGTGTGCAGATCCTTTTTCATCACTGCTCTACCCCAGTTAACAACTCTAAATAAAGAAATAAAGCAATCCAATATCCCATGGAGGTAGTGTACTGTTCTCTGGTGCCTCTTGAAATGTCAACGCCTCCTCCCCCACTAACAACAAATAACACTTATATAGGCATTGTCTTTCCATTTCTGAACCTTGGAGGAGCTGTAAACCTGGATGAGGTCCATTGTACACAAGATATTACTTAACAACAGCAATAGTACACAAGATGTTATGTAAAATTGGCCACATATATTTTTTCAGAAGATGCTTGGTGAAAGTATTTCTTCACCAGATTCCTATTATTTAAGCGAATGCTTAAAGTTGCGAACTCTGTTTTGTCGAATGTGTTTACGCGAAATGGCAAAATGCTGACAGCATAGGGAAAAAAATCACTGGGCTGTTTTTGGGACTTTGCCATTTCCTCCACTGTGGTGCGATCTCGGAATTGGTATATTTAAGTAGGGTGTGTGTGTTGGGCAAAGCCCCCCATTTTATTTTGTGTTTGAGTTTTTTTTTTGTTTTTTTTTTTATGGATCAGCGATTTTTTTCCCTGGAGAAAAAGAATCGCTGATCCGTGTGTTCGACATTTTGCATTATTGGAGTGTTTGGGTAGATTATATAGTGTTAGCAATTTCAAGCATTCGCTAATATAATATAGACCCTGTTCACCTTGTAAACTATACTTTTCATAATCTTCTTGGTTTTGAGACTGCCATTGATTTCCTCTTGGGAAACGTACATCACATGGATTAACCATTAGCAAGGAAGGCAATCTGCTTCTACCACCTTCTGGAAACAATTAGGAAGGAATTCGACCTTTTGTAGTCTACAGTATACCTCACATCATGAGGCGAGTCATAAGGTTACCACATTAAGGTCTGACTCCAATATATATTGAAAAGTCAATAGAAAATCAATCCCAACAAACTAGATGTTGAACTCCATAACCTTTAACTACAAGATAACATATAGAAGGCAACAAAAGCATCTGGAAATCATGTGCTACTAATTCTCAACAACTACCCTCTCTCTGTTTGGAAAAGCATTGATGTTACCAGCCAAACTAGAATGTTGGCAGTAAAATATTTCTTATTTACTCTAGCATTGGATCAATAAGCAGTCCATGCCCATTGCATAGTAAACAGAGGGACTTGATCACACATAACCACTCATTATTTAATGTCCCACTAATTTCTCAAGCAGGTATAGCCACCCATGTCCATAAAGCTTTATGATTGTATAGCCAGTGAAACAGATTGCCTGCATCTTCTATTGACTGACCTTGTAAATAGAAAACTCTAGCAAAATTATCCATCATCCCCATAATCTCCAGTAACACTTTTTGGGATTTGGGAAAGAATCCAGCACAGATTATCAGCATGCATGCACAAGAAATTCAACATATGGAAGGAGATACCTAAAAAAAACTGAAACAAAATCTCAGTCTAATACTGCTAATGCACTGAGGACACATGCAAGCATTAATTGTGACAGGTGGTATGTCTCCTACAAGGGTATATGTAATTACAGAAGAGATACTGATGCCAAATTTCCAGTGTAAAGATAGAGCAGTCTTCATGATATCAGCTTGTGCTCCTTGGCAGGGATGCAAAAGAAGGAAAAGAGAGCATTCATTTATGGGACCTCCTCAATAAAGTGGGGCAAAATGAGTTGGTATTGATAAAGTGTGACCTGAATGCTTATAAAAGGACAGACAAAACAGGATATGAGGACTGCTTGAGTCTATATGCTTGGTGAAAAAGGAATAGTAAAGGGTAGGCCATTCTAAAATTCTGTCTTGCAAACAACTTAATAGTGCCCATCATATGGTTTCCTAGACAGGTAGTCATAAGACCATATATAAAGGTGGCCAACATGTGATTCAGGTAGACTTACTCCTACTAAGAAAAAGGCACTGGATTCAAATCAAAGATTGCAAAGTCATCTCAAGTGAAATGGTCAGCTCAAAGTATTAACAATTGGTGGCCAAAATCAAATGTACACTGTCATTAGAGAAGACACCAAGATTGACACAGATCAAGCTGAAGGCCTACAGGTGACTGGAGTGAATGCATAGGAGTTCAAGTAGATATTCTTTGCTCTAGCACTTAAAGAAGAAAATAAAATAGGTGTAGCATTAGAAGAATGTCAGCATCTCAAAATAGCATGTGTGAAGATGGTAAAATAAATCTGCGACTGAGCCAGGTATGGAAATAAGGTACATAATGAAAGATGGTGGTGGGATGCAGAAGTCCAAGGAGATATTTGAAGAAATAAGGAGGGCATAAAGAAGTGTGAGATGGAAAATATGGAAGAGCTAAGAAGGAGCACTGGCTGTCTAACAAAAAGCCTAGGAGAGCAGTTGCAATGGCAAAGAGCAAGGCATCACTCATCCCTTACCAACGTCTAGATAGTGGCTCAACAGAAGTGCAATCAGGTTGCACGGCAATAACAGAAAGATAAAGAAGATAATTGGTAGATGCCATTCATAACAGACACCAGCAATAGTCTGCCTATCAATCCAGAAGATATCAAAGCTGGGTAGAAGAAGTACATCATGAAGCTAATGAAAAAAAGAAAACCTTACAGAAGCTATACTGATGTACATACAGTTTACAATGAAAACAGAAAGAAGAATACACCCCTGAGGAAATATGAGGTGAGCTAATGAAAATGAAGCCAGATAAAGTGGCAGACTCAGATCAAATCTCAGCAGATATGGTCAAAATGTTCATTGAATTAGAGAGGATATAGCTAACAAAGGGTACTCATCGCAGAATGAAGGAAGAAGGCATATCCAGGATTGATTGATGCTAATGTCAAGGGGGATGTTCACAAATGCATGTAGAACAGAAGTAGCAAACTCCTGTCACATTGCACGAAGTACTGGAGATGACTGATAAAGGAACATGCACAGTAGTAGAAAGTAAAATGAGAGATGAATAGTTCAGACAGAGATCAGGATGTAGTAAAATCAGCCCAGTGTTTGCAGTGTAACAGTTGGTGAAGAAGAAATAGCTAGTGAGGGGGAAAGGGAACAGCTGAGTATTCCTAGACATGGAGAAAGCATATGGCAAGGCCCCAAGAAAACTGATTTCATCAGCCCTGCAATGGCTCAGATTCATAGAAACATTTCTATAATTAGTATGGGATATGTAAAAGAACCCAATGGCACAAGTACAAAAAGTGTACAACCTCACAGAGGGGTTCTGAGTGGGAGTGGTTGTGCATCAGGGTTCAACTCTGAGCCAGCTTTTGTTGATACTGGTGATGGACTACATCAGCAAACAAGTGTTGGAGGGGACAAGTCAACAAAGCTGTTCTATGTAGACAACATGGCATTACAAGCAGACTCTAAACAGGAGCATCTGCCAATGATAAAGGAATGGGATGCAAAACTGCAGGCACATGGGATGAAAGTGAGTACAGACAGTGGTCATGGCAATAAATGTGGGGAAACAAAGCTGTTTAACAGCTTTCAGTATTTGGAAGGTGTTGAGTAGAAGGGAAATCTGTAAAAGGAGGTCAAAGCTAGAATCAGAGGTGCTTCAGCAAACAGGAAGAGTGTCAGGAGTAGTTTGTGATGGAAGAATGCCAAAGAAGTTGAAAAGTCAGGTGCACAAAACAATGATGTAACAAGTACATCTGCATGACACAGAAACATGGGCAGTGAGGAAGGCTAAGGTGATAGAAATGGAATGCCCAAGACAAACTGAAGAATGCACACTGTAGGGGAAGAAGAAGACATGAAGGCATTACTATGAAAGTCAGAACAGCTCCAACTGCAGAGGAGCTCAAGGGGAACAGACTATGTGTTTAGGTCACATGAGCAAGAAAGCAGAAAATTTAGTAGAGACAGAATGAAGACAAAACAAGATGAGAATGTCAGGCCAAGAAGTGGATGGATTGCAAAGTAGTCAACCAAAATAAGGTGGACCCAGCCAAACATCTCTTAAGAAATTAAGAGAATTTAGATACTGAAATATTAGATTCTTATAGAAATGTATTTCTCCACCATCCTATGCAGTCACAAAGTCACTATTTGAAAATTGCTTGGGTGGCACTCTATATACAGGTATGATCTAAATCCCATTCAGCTGTATTCTATATGTATACTGTGCAGCAGTACATAATGCCAAAGCCAAGCAACTACCTCTTGCTTCCAGGTAAAATTATTTTTGCTCATGTCTCTCCTTGTATGTTTTTCTTTGTAACTTTTATTTCTGCAAATAAATTATTATTAAACATCTTATGGCTTAACAGAAGAAAATTAATATAGGAATTTTACTTTCTGTCACTACAGGATATGCTATTCTGGTTTAATCCGGAAGAGCAATCATTATTCTCAGTTTTTATTGTGTAATACAATACATTAAAGCTACAGCAAGCATCAGTCATTCCTATTTATTTATTTATTTATTTATTTATTTATTTATTTTATTTATTTTATTTTATCTTCTTGAGGAATGCTATTAAATGGAACTCTGTCGAAATCACTTACGCCCAAAACGTCTACTAATTAGTAAACAAGTGTGTTGATTATAATTCTTAGGAAAAACAGCTTACTGGCATATATGAATACCAACCGACCAAATTCAGCCTGTTGAAACTCATGTCTTTGATAACTCAAATAGCAGAACTGAAATTATGAATGTGGGGAATATATATAGGTTTGCCATCAAAATTTTGAAGGCTCATGTTGGAAAATCATGTGGCCGAAAGTATGTTTTCAAAGTTTCACAATACTTTACTGGAATAATACAAAATCATAATAACAAAAGTAAAGCTAGATTCATGATTAAGAGTTTGGCATTGTGAATGGAGATCTCAGTACAGTGAAGATTGCGGAATTTACCCTTTTCCAGTGGCATTGGGTATAGGGGAGCTTGCCCTCCCTGCTAAAATGTAAAAGGGTATACGGACTTTATAAACCAGAAGTCTGGTATGTCAAATATAGTCCGTCATATTACTGACATTCGACCATTTAGGCTAGATGTTGTTTTTTTTTTCTCACATTTTAGTTCAGTCTTTTGCTGAAAAATGTTTTGCCTTGACATTTTGATGGTAAACTCTATATATATATATATATATATATATATATATATATATATATATATATATATATATATATATATACACACACACACACATGTATATGTCTATATACTAATCCAAAGGAGTATTACCTCTAAGCATTCTCCTTATTTTGAGGTACAATGAAAGTAAAGTTGAAGGGAAGTATGGGGTACAATCAGGGGATGGGGTAAAGCCATCCTCCAAAAAATACTTTAAAGGTAAAACAGCATGTTTCAGAATTGACCGTTTGTTATCTAAATCTCAGTTAATGTTTCAGTCAATCAGGAGTTGCAGGACTGAGGCTGGAATTGAGAAGGATTGTGGGCAGTCACTGCCAACCCACCACTGTTTAATTTGTTTGCTTGACAAGGCCTGATGCTCATTAAGAATGAAAATGGGAGAAAACTGTGCAAGGATTGCAGCTCATTAAATACCCCACTTACATCTGTAACATGGCAGCTCACGTAACATGGACTGTGGGAAGACACACACTACTATGTTTTGGCCACAGGGAAACATAAGCAAAGCACTGCATATTAGCAAAGCACATGCTTTGATGAGGGCTTGTGCTATCCTGTGCAGGATGTAGCAGCAAGTAGCAAGTAAAAGAAGTAATGTGGAAGCCTTAAAGAGCCACAATGTATGCGTGATAATCCATTTGCATGTGTGTGTGTGTGTGTGTGTGTGTGTGTGTGTGTGTGTGTGTGTGTGTGTGTGTGTGTGTGTGTGTGTGTGTGTGTGTGTGTGTGTGTGTGTGTGTGTGTGTGTGTGTGTGTGTGTGTGTTTTGTACTGAAATAAAGTTGGAAATGGAAAAATAGGAAATTGATGAAAAGAAGGGAAGCAATCAAGTGGTAGAACTTAAGGTGAAAAATTAGGGAATGAGCTGCATGGAGGTAAGGAAGAAAGAAAAGCATGTTTTTGTGTCCATTTTAAATATATGAAAAGAAAGATAGGGTAGGGAAGGTAGAAAGGGAAGTAAGAGGAAAATAAGAGAGTTAGGGTAGGTAGCAGGCTCACACAACAAGTGTAGAATACAAACAAGGTTGACAAACCAATTAGTAAAAAATACTTTTTTCTTGTACTTTTTTGCATATACCTCATTGGCCTCTGTTACAGGAGGTTTAAGGTATCACACAGTGAAAACTCTAGCTTGGCTAGGTTACCAATTGATCTGTCTGTGCAACATTTTTACTCTTTGATTTAGTTGTTGGCATATTTTGCAGACAACTTAATGGTTATGGACATCAGCTGGTATAAAGACCCTGTGATTCCAGAGTATAGCCAAACAGTCTACTTATGGTGTGCTGATTAGGTCATAAGAAGGCTGAAACATGCATCTCCACAGCTTGTGGGATTTGGCTTTATTGGCATGAATGTGTCCATAAAGACTTCAAAAGGAAAACGTAAAAAGTCATAGACATTCAGAAGCCATATCACTGAAACATTTGATGTCCTTAAGGGGTCCTTGGCATATATCTCATGGGTCTGTATTACAGGAGGTTTAAGGTATCACACAGTGAAAACTCTAGGTTTTCTTGTAGATTTTTTTTTTTTTTTTATGAATTGGTCTGTCTGTATAACCTTTCTACTTTTTGATTTAGTAGATAGTTGGGATATTTTGCAGACACCTTAATGGTTATGGACATCAGCTGGGTATAAAGATCCTGTGTTTCCAGAGTATAGTCAAACAGGCCACTTATGCTTTGCTGATGAGGTCATAAGAAGGATAAAAGTATGCGTGTCTGCATCTATTGGGGTTTGGCTTTATTGGCTTGAATGTGTCCATAAAGACATAAAAAGTCAAAAATCATGGATACTCATAAGCCACAAAGCTGAAGCACTTGATGTCCTTAAGGGGTTATTTTCATATATCCCATGGCTCTCTATTACAGGAGGTTTAAGGTATCACACAGTGAAACCTCTAGCTTGACTAGTTTTTTCTTATAATTTTTACTAATTGGTTTGTCTGTGTGACCTTTTTACTTTTTGATTTAGTGGGTAAAATACTCAGAATGACAATAAATGCCCAATGGAAATTGTGAGCAATGACACAATAAACATGCAAGGGTGGGAATAGACCCCATAGTCATCATCATATAGTATGCATATTATAAAAGCTCAAATCACCACTAAGCCACTTGCACAGTTTATCAGAAGTCTTTATTTAAACATACAGTAATGTCGTCATACCAGGCATATGACAAAGCAGTCATTTGAGATTTGTGCAGATGACATGGAGACCCCAGCCCATACAAAATTTCCCCATGAAATGTTTGTATCTGTCATACTCTAAAGTTTAACAAGCATGAAGGCAAACCAATAATGATATAAAAATAGGCCACAAAAGGAGAATTATTAAACATCTTCATAAAACACACTGTAGAAACAGTACCTTAGCATGTTGGGCTACATGTTTAATTCCATAGAGAGTCTGCACCCACATGCATGTGTTTCCTCAGTCATCCATACTGGTTGATATACTGAACCCACAACCTAAGTTCCTGTACTGTATCAATCAAGGGTTATCACGTGTTGCCCCTTATGTAGAACTTTCCCTTTATGGGCAGTTGTATTCGGCAAGAACACAAGAACAACAGCAAATGACCTGGGATATTAGGGCAAAAATAGTCCCTTAAATTCCTGTTGCAATTACATTAAAATATTACCTTTATACTTCAGACACCTTAACATTATAGGATAGATAAGAAGCAAATGACATTCTACAGCACTGACCCTGCATGTTGACTAAAAAAAGTAAACTCTAGTCATTTTTCACTGCTTATATGTCTGGTTTGTCCTCTAAAATCATATGTTCCCAAAATTAATTTCCCATGTTGGGCACTTGATAATATGGCAGCCCTGTTAAAGACCCATACCTTTCCTGACTACACCTATAAGAACTCATACGATGTTAACATTGTACCTCTCCTGCCTATAACAGGTATACTCACCCTAGTGTTCCCTGAGGCACTCTAGCCTCCTCTTGTGCAGCAAGCCATTTTTTGCAATTGTTTCATGGGCTGAGGAGAAAGAAATGGGAGTGTGTTAGATATGTGTATGACAACTAGCAATATGCACATGGTGAGTGCATTCTAACCTCAGATTCCCATCAGCCCAGAAGGTTGGGATTATGATTCCTGAAGTCACTGTAGTGATAATAACATTGTTCCCCCTTTCAAGGAGTTCCCATGCTACATGTCATGCCCCGGGCCAAGTTGTATAAGGCCTCTGCTGTATACTGAAGGCCTTCATAGCCCTCTTCCAGGAGCCTTTGTATATACTAATGGTGCAGGAGGTGAAGGAATATTTTTAATTGCTCCACACACCACCTTTGTGCATGAAATGCAACACTACTGTCTCTATTACATGCAATTGCTCAGCATGTGAGAAGTTGCAGAGAGAAATGGTAGAAAATTCACATTCACACACATTTTTGAGTATGCCATCTGTAGTGCAATGAATGGTAGCTCATTTGTGTGACCAGTGGCAGGAGAGCCAACTATATGTACTGTATGACAATGTCTGAACTTAGCAGTCTGAGGGGTGAAACATGGCAGCCCAATTTGTCTATATGTATGCTGCAAATGAACTATGTATTACAAGGTCTCACTTCCAGTATGTCATAATCTGAACAGCACATGCTCAGTACTGGTCACAGGTGTCTAGGCTTGCACATGATGCTGTGTAGAGCTTACTGCAGAGTTTAGCCAATATACACGTTGCACAAATTGAGCAAGTAAGAAACATTATAGACTTGAGCCCTCAGCTGCATAATTATCATGCCTCAACACTTGAATTAGCATGAGATTAATGTGAGGGAAATCACTGAGCCTCATCATGCTATGGAAGAAGCCTTGGAATAGATGTTTGATTTCAAAACTCAACACTTATCTCAAATAGAGCACTAGACCTTTAGGGCAGCACAGTGGTGCAGTTGTTAGCAGTGTCACCTCAAAGCCAGAGGTTTTCTGGTTCAAATCTTAGCTGGGTTGTCTTCTGTGCAGAATTTGCATGTCCTTGCTGTGCTCGCAAGAGTTTACTCCAGTTGGTGTGGTTTCCTCCCACATTTCAAAGACATGTATCAGGGACTCCAATGAAAATGGGTTCTGTCCATACCTCTCAACCTGTTTGAGCAAGAAATCTGGACAAAGCCATAAATGAAAGTGGGACAAAGGCCCCAAATTGGGGACAGTTTTAAAATATTGCTCATACAAATTTTGAAAGTTGATAAAATAACAGGATTTGCACTGACATGAATTTTGTGAAGGCTATGAAGTCTGAAACTCAAATGTCTGTCATTATTTTCAAACTCCAGTCATTAATGATTTACCACTATTTTGTCAGAAAACCACAATTTTATGAAAAAACAGACCAAAAATATGAGACCAAAAGCTGGAAATTCTGCGAAAATCTCTACAATTGAGAGGTCCCAGTCAGACTTTCCTGGTAAACAAATGTTAAATAAATAAGAAAAAAAAGCTGCTTAACCTTTAACAAGGTAAGTCTCAACTTTTTCAGTTTAACTTACAAAACTACTGTGCACTGATAGGTACTTCATTAATTAGCTACATATACAGATATAATAATACTTCCAAGGGATTACATTAAAAAAGTGAACTGAGAGATAAGCTCTTAGCATGGGTAATTGCTGTGCAGAAAGATTTTGAAGCCAAAGGGAAATGCATGTATCTGCACTTCCTCAGATCACATGTGCAAGTAATTCAGCTTGGACCTGTAATACCAGTTTGTTAAACAAATTGACTTCTGTATGCTGTGTTAGTCTACCACATTTGCCAAACTGTTTTTCACAATGTCAGGCCATAGTAATGTTATCCAAGGGAACTGTAGTAGTGCAGTTATTGTACTGTGTGCAGCATTTGGTCATTGGTGTTATGTGAATGACATTGGATGCACACACTGGTTAGAGATATAGGAAAATGGGACACATTGCCTGCAGGGTGTGTGTATATTAAAGAACATCGTTAGAAGAGGAATTGTGGGACACTCTCAGCCATGGTGTTCATACCAGTGTTTTTCATACCTACAGGTCAATGTCTAAACAACATGCAAAGAAGAAGAATACTGAGGAGTCTGCTAACAAACCTATGAGGATAGACAGGTTCTCAGATGCTGAAAATTAGGTGCCCGTCCAAGGGCTCCATCCTCACAGCTGATGACTTTTTGGCTTGGATGCTGTCAACTGGGCCTGCCATGACTGTATTCTTAAAGATCTGGTGGTAGGTATAAATGCTGTTGGTGGCCAGGGCCATTCATATGTTATAGTCCAATGCAGGGCCAGAGACATTATTCATGTTGCAGAACAACAAGCTACCTATTTGGCATGGGAAGTGGGTGATGGGTGATGGGACACTATTTGAGTCTCCTCTGATGGAGACGGTGGAGCTTTTGATCTCCGTCAAATATACTGGTGCCTCAGACTGGTCCTGCATTGTGGTGCTGGATGTCAGGGCAGGGCTTCACTGCACACCAAGAATATCTGCTGACATTGCCCCAAGTATGTACAGCTATGCTTCAGTAGCAGCACATGAAGGTCTTCCACAACCATTCCTCTTTGGCCTAGTTGTTAATGTTGTTTGTTTGAATTACATAGAAAAAATCAATGATTCCACCACCATGACCCTCTGATCAAGGTATTGCATTTACCTGTGCAGTCTTGGATGGCTACTATTCCAGTATCTCTTTTAAAGTATACATCTGGTACTGGGATTTACTTACAAATTTTGTTGTACTTACCTGTATTCACAGGTGCTTCTTTATCAAGCACCACTTCTTTTGAACTGCCAGTGCCTGAGGTCAGAGGATGTGATGCCTCTATGGATGATGGCGGGCATGATCTGGTATAGTAAGGGGGTAAGATGTGTGTTGAAGACAGGGAATGTGATCAATGTATCCCCTGCACATTCCGTAGACACAGCCTCTATGCTTGTAGACCATCAAGAAATACCCACCAGACAGGAAGGACAGGTTACTGGGGTCACCATCAGTCAGGGATATAGGACTTTGCATACAGGATACATATTAGGTTCTGCTGGTAGCACCATTGGGTGGGACACATGCACACACAAACATGGGGGTGAATATTATGTCTCAGTGGAGACACGGTTATAACTGTCCCCCTGCAGCTGATGTGAAATGGTTCTAATCCAGCAGATGTGCAGGGCCATCATGGGGGCTCAGAGTAGTACCACCACAGCCATAGCACAGTTGGCCAGGCTGATGCCGGGTATGTGGGATATCCTCTACCAGTGCATTTTCCACATGCATAATTGTTTCACTATACTAAATCACCTACTGGAACGTGCACTGTCCTTTCAAGATCACCTGCCTAGCACACGTGTGCAACTTATAAACAAAGGTACAGCATCTAGGTCCAAGGAAGTCATTGTTGCATTGTATTCGGCATTCATAACCCCTATCATTGAGTACAATGCTCCCTTTGGTATGTACCTAACCAGGCATATCCAACAATTATAACTTCCACAGAGGTTCCTCACTAAAAGAATATAGGGTATAAGTAACTTATCCTGTGCAGACTGCCTCAAGACCCTATCCATATATTCTCCAACAGGCTGTTGAGGGGAGATCTATGCCTGACATACAAGGCATTGTCAGACCCCACCATGATGGACCTCCTGAATATTCACAAAGCAAACAGAACCAGAATTTCCCAATCAAAAAACTTAAATATTGCCCATGATCTAAAGTGGACCCACTGGAGAGATAGGTATATATCTCAGAGACTACTCATTCTCTGGAACAGGTTTTCCCCTAACTCAATTGAAATGTAACTTGGACAATTGGATGGGGAACAGGGAATTCATCCCTGGTTTGGCACATAAGTCTCTAATGGACACAAATGGTTCATCTCCCAGGTCCCTGCTTGTAAATGTTTCACCTCCCAAGACCCTGCTTACACTTAGCAAGGGTACCAGAACTTGTCAGAAATTTGAAATGCATGGCTAGGATTAAAAATGCCCTCATGTTCATTAGCCTAGTAAACACCTATGAACCTATGAACCAATGAGGTGCCATTCACAATGACATTCTGTCACTACATCTATGGATGGTGATCATCATGGGCAGGGATGAGGTAGACCATGCTTTTGCAACAGTAAGCACATCCCCTGCTAAATCTGTTGTAGAGGTGTCTACATCCAGGAGAGGATGTCCCAAGGATTGTGATAGTCATACTAATTGCACATCTTGTGATGGACACAGTCACATATCATGCTAACATCCAGTCAGGGATATGGTACAACCAGTGCTACTCCTAGTTGAGGCAGCACCCATGGTTAGGTGCATGTTTGTAATATTCAAACCCCTATCATATATGCCCTGGATTAGATCTACACATATTGCTACAGTTATTGCTAAGACTGTGTCACAACAGCTGCACAGTCACACAACAACTGTGCACAGTGCCTCTCACACACACACTTCCTGAGACATTGAACCTGTGAAGTACCTCACCCATTGTGTCACTCTACCTCCCTTTATCACAGCACATTTACACATCTGCAGTCTTTTTCATACATCTCCCCCACACTCACACATTTCCCTGTGAAAGGTATCTACACATGTGCTTCCTCCCCACCTGTGCAGATAATGATAACTGTGCCCTGCCCTTTGTACATTGTTACTTGATGAATAGTGTGGCCAGCCTATGCATAGGTAAGCATAGTCGGATGTTTGATTTGTATACATCAGTGTTAATGTAGTATATCTACTTTACTAAGCTTTCCTACATGCTGCAGCTATGTGCAAGCTGCAGTCTTTTTGCTATTGAATACTGCACCCATCTCCACCCATCCAGCATGGTCATCCCTGTAGCTGCCCTCTCCACTGATTCCTCTTCTGGCTCTGCCTCCACTTTCTAGTTTGCTGTGTTGTCCTCCTCTTGCAAGTGTCCCATAACAGTGTCTGCTTTTTCATTGTCATATTATGACAATGCTAAGACATTGCACATAATGTAAATATTATTGCACAAGTGCCAGGATCATAAAGTAGGGCACCACCACATAAATCCTTGGGTGTCATCAATGAGGGTTTCAGGATGCACCTAGTATCGCTAATAAGATTCCTCTGGAGGAAATAACCCCTTGTAAAACAGTGAATCAGTTCTCAGGTGTGACATGAATGAGTCATGGAAACTGCTTGGGTGGTCTGCACACACACTGTCAATGATACCCTATGCATTGCAAGCTACCAGCAGCTGATGGAGTGGTACCATTTGCTGTCTACATACCTCCTTCCCAGTTCTCCAGGTGGAGCCTTAATTTCAGTGTCAGTACATGCTATGGTTCCCAGGACCTCAGGCAAATGATTTATATTGTGGAAGCTACACATTGTGCTCCCACTCTCCTCTATGGTACATGGAAACCAGATATGCTGTCCAACATGCTGCAGCATAGCACTGAGAAACTGTTGGAGTATTGTCAAAGCTGATGTCTGAGATAACCTCACTGTTTCTCACTGGAAGGTCCCTGCAGCCAGTATACGTAAAACCACACATAACTTGGTATCCACTGTGATATGGAATCTTTGGGTCCCACAGGGCTGCAGATGAAGCCAACATGCCTATCATGCCCTGCATGGTGTTCTCATGCACTCAGTAGCAGTTCAAAATGTCAGTGTCATGTTGTGAATGATTAGTTATGTATGATTGTATGACACTGCACCTCTGGGTTGACAACAGGAACCGCTATGGCTTCTGGCTACAATTACAGCATGTTGGAAGTACACATTATCTAATGTGGTGGTAATCTCTAACATTCTTTGAAATGTCCTCAGCATGCACACCAGGAATCTATGGTATGCACAGCTCTGTAGTGCACCTTTTATACATGTCCATATCATTCTGACATCTTGATTTGCCTCATTTGCATACATAAAGCTGCTCATTTTACCATATTGATTAGCATATACCATGCCGAGCTTTGCTGCGTCATAGTCACTGCTAATGATACATGCAGCTTTGAATGGCACACGCCCTACATGTGGCGGCTCATCACACAAATTCCCATAGCACAATGCAGTCACATTTTCTGAATCCCATGATTAGATCTCGTAATTTTGACAGAGAGATACTATCCTATTATTCCACCTTGTAGCAAAGGATTCTTTTTCTTAGGTACCTTAATACTACTGGTCCATTGTCACTTTCTTATTATTTCCTTGTTGGTGGCTCTATCATAGAGTGCCCTTACTATGACTCATTCCCTTCTTACTAGTTTATTTATAAGACAGGAAAAGTTTGATTAAGGTACTGTTTTATTTATTTATTTGCCCTTCTCTTCCTTCATTGTATGGTAGTCTTCTCTCAGTACCCAACATTTATTGTCAGGTTGATCAGCCTCTCCTATCACTCTTCGACTTGCTCCAATATGGACTGGAACCAATGGGAATTTTAAGGGCATCCTGAGGAGATCTTGATTGTCAACTTCCAGCCAGGGGATTTTTTTTATCATGTCATACCAGGTTACTTTCTTCAACCCTCCCTTCCCTGTATTCATCAACACAGCTTCTGGGGACTACTCCCATCTTTGGAACATGCATCCCCTCGTGGGGGGAACATCGAAGAGCTCTCCTGTCTAGGATGGACACAACCATAATTTTGTGCCAGTGTCTGAGATGCCTGAGCTGCTATTTGAACTTGCATTGCTTGGGCCATAGTTCAGGCTTCATCCCTCTTTGCCACAGTGCTGGATTTTATGTGCTTTATATTTTATATTGTTTACAGTCACCATCTTTTCTGTCAGTTTATCATCCAGGTTTTAAAGTGTTACTTCTCCATTTAATGAGAATAAACATCTTGATACTGTCATTTTACCAAAAATGTTTTTCTTGTACTGTCCACACAGGGCTAATGAAAATACTTTAAAAGACAATCATAGATGGATTACTGGAAACTTACTGTGTGAGCTAAGCCTTTAATTCAGGGAATGCTTATAGCTACTGCAATACTTTTGCTTCAGGTATAAGGTACATAAAATCCCCTGCCCCATTCACCAAAGACTCCTGCTGACTTAGCATTAAATGCACATAGAGTATATTTAATTAGAAACAGTAGTGGCAGTGTAAGGTAATAAACACTACCGCTGTATATGAATTGTCTTTATCACCACTGACAGAATGCATCAAATAAACCTCCAGTTTGTTTGTGCTTTTCGGCTTTTCCCGGTTAGGGGTCAGCACAGTGGAACTCCGGTCCGCTAATGATTGGCAGTGAATTTCTACATGCCGAGTTGCCAGCCCTGACGCACAACGTTCAATGAAGGTACGCCCATTCACACATGTCTCCACGCAGAAGACGCTCTAGCTGAGAATCGAGCAGCGTCTTACTTTGAGGCGACAATGTTACTGTAGCACCACCACTGCAGTTCAGGTACTCATTAATGTCCACTCACCACATTGGAAGTAAGTAGAGCTTCTGCTTCCTATTCCTGATAACAGTGAAAATCTGACACAACACTGGTAGTGAATAAATGCCCAGGTTCCTCCCCTATCTGGCATAAGAAGGAGAGTCCGTAACCCCATTCATAAGCAAAAACAAAATGTAAGCAAACTGAACCTTCTCCTCAGCCCAGTAGGAATTAGCGCTTCCCAGCCCCTTCCCCAGTAATGAGAGTACCTTCCTGACTCTCATACTCACCAAGATGGTGAGAAGACACCCATGCCTAATCATTCTATAGTGGGATAGTGACATGAATCTCCATCAAACTCCTCCCATCTACAAACTGATCACAGAATCTTAATTTTTCACATTATATATTTTACATAAATGTTATTGCATGTATATATTTTCATTTTGAAGCTATCTCATGTGTATGTAGTATTTACACCACTGAAAAGGGGTTACTTTTTTGTCCACTCAAATTACCTTGGTAAACAAATGCTATTAAATAAATAAATATAACTAACTAAATAAATGAATAAATAAACTAATTCCATCTGGTCAAGTAGTGCTGTAAATTTCCCCTCCCCTATCCCAAACTGGCAGTTAGAGCCCACAGCCTCTCTACACCTAGCCTATTAATGAACTTCACGCCATTCTTCAAAACTTGGTAAAATCATGGCTGGTGTGTCCTACTCAACCAACCGCTTCGGTCAGCAATCTGTTATTTTCTACATCTCCACCCCCCCCCCCAACGATAGAACAACAATCAGCCTCTTCCTCGAATGGTAATACAGTGGTAACAACCTCCCCAAGCAACCAGCTAGGCACATGTGTGGTGGGGTGGTGCAAATTACCTGTACAACACACATGCTCAGTGATTCATTCCCTACATCCATGTGGACAGGGTCTGATATATTGCTTCAGACACCTGACACTACTCAGTGTTAATATTAATGGGACACATACATAACTATTTCAGAAATTTGTATCTCACAAGAATAACAGTGAGAGTATCACATTGCACATTGTTTCTAATGCATTTCTAATGCTATGTTTTGACAGACCTCAACTATTTCACCCAACCTGGCCAGCCAGGAACTTTCCATTGGGCTAAGAAGAATCTGAGTGCTTTGGGGATAAGCATGTCTGATGCCAATACCTAACATACATTAATTCTAGCCTAAGAGTGGTTATTGGTATGTTATTTCAGAAATTTCTTTGGGAAAAGAATACATTGTTTAACTATCTGTATGTGAAATTTATCTGTGTGAATTGAAGAGCCTAATATGGGTGATTTGAACATCCTCACTTTATATGAGATAAACTCTACTTAGGACATGAAGGTTATAAAATTAAACTCCATTTAGGACATTAAACCGGATGCAGTTTATTTATGCTATGTACATTTATGTCAAACAGAAGTTGATGTAAAATTTAATGGCATACTGATATCCTTTTATCCATATACCTGCTCCTCAAATGCTATGATAAATGAATATTAGCTGGGGAAACAAAAATCCAATAAGCTTTTGAAATCAGATGAGTTTTTCATCTATGTGCTTCCAAGCAATACACAATGTGGGCTTTGAATAGGTTGCATATTAAATGTGGTTCTTTGTGCAAATATATAACTGTAACATAGTTCTTCACCTTGTGACCACCTTCATTTAGTTTGTAGCCGCCATCAATGAGTGGATTTACTATGTGATCTGTTCCCAAATGAATACACTTCTTGGATTACTAGCACAAAATCAAAATTTGGCTCTCAATATTAAATTATTTAAGCGTGTCAAGGTTTCTTGAGAAAGAAAATGTATTATAAAATAAAGTCACCAATGATGCTCTTTCCAGTATATTTAAGTGCTGTAATTAAGGACTTTGTGGTAAAATATAAGTAGACTGTATGCAGTTCTCATACAATGTGTCACTGTGTGACTAAGACAGCAATGTGTCAGTGTGTAACTGAGAAGCTCCAGTGTCAAGGACCAGAATAGGGTACCAAGAAAAAAAATCAACACCCATAACTCTGTATAAACGTAATGACAATGCATGAGATTCCTTAACAGCTCATGGATGGAGCAAATATGCTTGCACATAATATGTTTATGGCTAGCACAATGCAAAGCAAGATATACTGATTAACATATGCATGTGGTCTATTTTGCATTCCTGCAATATAGTTCACCTTTTGTTTCTAATGCTGTAATGTGTTTCACTTAACAACCTACTTGGAGTCACTACAGAAGTTCCTTTTTTACTGATATTGCATTTCTAACTTGCATCTTGTCTTATGTAATTTTGAAACATAGAAAAATTGTAAAGAGACAGCACATATGCCAGGGCTAAAATAAAACACAGTAATATTTATTCATTTGTAAGCCCTTTCACGTTGAACATACAACACTTCCTCAGACAATAGAACAAAAACAATACATTGCAAATTTAAAAGGAAACATTAACCAATCAGGGATAAAAAGTGCCTAATACGTCACATTTGTAAATGCATTCTAAAAAAGTTTAAAAGATTGCAGGTGTGTAAACAAACAAATGCATGTATTCAAGCATGTCCTTAAAATTTTATGCACTGCAATACTAAATCAGAAAATAACAAATATTCAAAACACGATGAGCATGTTTATGCCACAAGAGTTTTTCACAACTCATCAATAAAGTTAAAACTGTAACATATGTCAGCATCATGAATATACCAGTGAATGACAGCTGTGTTCAGTTTATGTTCCGTATTAAAAAACATGAAGAAACACTTAATAAATTCAAATAAAATACTGCTCCTGAAATCGAGGAAAACTAAGCAGCTTATTAGCAAGACAGAGGCTAAACATAGCATAAATCATAAAGACATATTTATAAGCAATCAATAATACCTTTTTTAAAATCGATCATTATATTATTGAAAATATAACAAAAACCTCAAATACCTTGTCTAAGGTGAAATAAAACTGCACAAAAAATACCTGTGAATGGATGAAATAATCCAAATCCTAATAACTCAAAGGAAGATAGCATAAATACCGGACTTCCTAGTACAATAGTGGCCAATCAAAATGCAATAATGAAACCATGTGACATACAGCTTAAAAAGTAAAGAACATTTCTCTGAATCTAAATTACAAGGCAAATGTAAGGACAGAACATTGCTTAACATATAAACAACTAAACTAATAAAATATATGAAATAACTATCGAAAATACAGAGTAAAGTAACTTAAGGCAAGCAATCACAGCTGCATGAACCTCAAAGATAAAAACACATATTTTATGTGAACATCCAGAAGAAATGAAATGAACTAAAACGAGATACATAGTTCATAGGTTCATAGGTTCATACTAGGCTATCTGCCCAAGGGCATTTATAAGCCTAGCCCATAGTTATTTGGCTTTCGCCACCCCTTTAGTTTGAATAAAACTATGCCTATTATTTTGCTGTGCCTCTGTCAAGCAGTGACACTGAAGTAATCCCTGGGGTATATCACCCCCATCCATTGGTCAAGATTCCTCTTGAACAAGGCCAGCGAGGTGCTCTGCCTCACATGTACCGGGATTTTGTTCCACAGCATAGGGAGTCTCTGGGTGATGAATCTGTCCCTCCAGCATGTTCTATTAATAACCGTGTCAAGGTTTAAGTCTCCCGCCCTTGTGGTTCTGAGAGATCTAGATTTTTTGAGGTGAAGCATATTCATCAAATCAGTGTTTGACATGGCCTTATATGTCAGGCACAGGTCACCTCTGAGCAAGCGGTATGAGACTGAATAGAGCTGGAGTTCTTTCAGTCGGGCAGTTGTGTGATTATATATAAATACTATTAATGAAAAAATGGTCTATCAATTAAAAAAGGCTTTAAACAAACATTATCATTGAGGCCATACAACCTATCTGCTTGTAATCTAATTATCTACTTCTGTTCAGCTTGTTCAGTTCTGTTCTTGATGTTACCCAACCTATTATTCATATTAATAATTTCCAAGACTAAAAACCATAAAGAGTGCTGAAAATTGGTGTCAACAATATGTTTAGCAGTAGCTACAGTTATATCATTTTTATTAATTTTATAAATGTGTTCTCTGACCCTCTCTCTTAACATTCTGTTGGTCTTAGCAACATAAAATCTAGGGCAAGCTATACAAAAAGCCAAATAAACAAGGTCATGTGTAGAACAGTCTGCATAATGTGACATTATGTATTTTTTGTTATTACTAAGATGTGTGTAAGAATAATCATTAGCCATAAATGGGCACATGTTGCAATGTCTGCAGCTGAAAGTGCCATGTCTATCTGAACTTATAGATTTATTGAACACATTATTGCGACAGCATAACCTACATTTTAAAGATTTGCAATTTCTATACGTTACTCTAGGATGGTCACCTACAATTCTATGTAAATCTTCATTATCTGTCAGAATATGTCAATTCTTTTTTATAATATCCAATATACTCCTATTATCGGCGGTGTAAGAAAATAACATCCTGCAAACCTTGTTGCTGTTATTGGAGGTAGAACTATGGTCTTCTCAATGTAAATTGTTGGAAAAGTAAGGTCTTCCGGCACACTGTCTATCTTTGGTTACCACTTGTAAATACTTCTCACATAACCCACTCTTTTCTCTAAGTTATTACTTAACATTCTGGAAGAATTTTTTAAAGCTGTCATCATGTTGGTAACACATTTATAAAATGAATAAGAATTATATAACTATAGCTATTGCTAAACATGTTGTTGACACCAATTCTCAGCACTCCTTTAGGTTTTTAGTCTTGGAAATTATTAATATGAATAATAGGTTGGGTAACATCAAGAGCAGAACTGAACAAGCTGAACAGAAGTGGATAATTAGACTACAAGCAGATAGGTTGCATGGCCTAAAGGACAATGTTTGCTTAAAGCTTTTTTAATTGATAGACCACTTTTACATTAATAGTCTTTATATATAATCACACAAATATATATCCCTTTTTAGAACATTTCATTACTTCTGGATGTTCCCATAAAATATGTGTTTTTATCTTTTAGGTTCATGCAGCTGTGATTTCTTGCCTTATTAAGTTCCTTTACTCTTTATCTATGATAGTTATTTCATATATTTGTTTAGTTTAGTTGTTTACATATTAGACACTGTTCTGTCCTTACATTTGCCTTGTAATCTAGATTCAGCTAAATGCTCTTTAATTTTTAGGCTGTATGTCACATGGTTTCATTATTGCATTTTGATTTGTTACTATCATACTAGGAAGTCTGGTATTTACGATATCTTCCTTCATTGAGTTATTACGATTTGGATATTTCATCCATTCACAGGTTTTTTGGTACAGCTTTATTTCACCTTAGACAAGGTATTTGAGGTTTTTGTTATATTTTTCAGTAATATAATGATTGATTTTAGGTATTATTGATTAGTTATAAATGTGTCTTTATGATGTATACTATGCTTAGCCTCTGTCTTGCTAATAAGCTGCTTAGTTTGCTCAATTTCAGGAGCAGCATTTTATTTGAATTTATTAAGTGTTTCTTTATGTTTTTTAATACGTGATGTAAACTGAACACAGCTGTCATTCATTGGTATATTCATGATGCTGACATATGTTATAGTTTTAGCTTTATTGATGAGTTGTGAAAAACTCTTGCGGCATAAAAATGCTCATCGTGTTTTGAATATTTATTTTCTGATTTAGTATTGCAGCACCTAGAATTTTAAGGACGTGCTTGAATACATGGTTTTGACTGCAGCATTTGTTTGTTTATGCACCTGCAATCTTTTTAACTTTTTTAGACTGTATTTACAAATGTGACATATTAGGCTCTTTTTATCCCTGATTGGTTAATGTTTCCTTTTAAATATTCAATGTATTGTTTCTATTTTATTGTCTGAGGAAGCGTTGTATGTACAATGTGAAAGCGCTTACAAAAGAATAAATATTACTGTGTTTTATTTTATCCCTGGCATGTATGCTGTCTCTTTACGTTTTTTCTATGCTTTGGAATTTGTTTTCATGGAGACAGCTTAATTCTTGCAATGTTGTTTTTTTACTTATGAGAGTTCGTCAACAAAGGAGGTATACAAATACCTAGTCTGATGTTCTACAGAATGCAGAAAGCTCTGGGGTGGTTTAATGCAGATGACTGCTGTGTGATGCCATCTTTATATACCAGTCAGTGGTGTTCTCACAGCAGATTTGAGCTAGGACAGGAAGCTCATTTAAGGACATGAGGAAGCAATAGCAGCCATCATCATGCAAAAGACATAACAGTGTAGCTATAATCCAACCTCATCTTATCTGCTATGACATGTAAATGGAAGTGATGGCTTAACTCATACATGTTATTTGCTGCATGCAACATGCCTGCTCTAATCCACTAATATGTCAATTAGATCCATAGCAATTAAAGCTTTGTCTGACTTAGTGTTTGCAAGTTTGTTCACTCAAGCACTATAGGGTAGCAA